>NC_079385.1:20715302-20735302 GCF_021018895.1 Seriola aureovittata
CAGGTCACGTGTGTGTACTGGAACTGCTCCTCGTGCTCGGTCTCCCGGTGGTAGAAGTAGTTGAAGTTGGAGACGATAACCGGCACCGGGAGCGCGATGGTGAGCACCCCGGCTATGGCGCACAGGGAGCCCACGATTTTCCCCCCGATGGTGACCGGACACATGTCCCCGTAGCCCACCGTGGTCATGGACACCACCGCCCACCAGAAGGCGTCCGGGATGCTGCTGAAACCCGAATCCGGGTCGTCGGTCTCGGCGAAATACACGGCGCTGGAGAAGAGGATGACCCCGATGAAGAGGAAGAAGATGAGCAGTCCCAGCTCCCTCATGCTGGCCTGCAGGGTCTTCCCCAGGATCTGGAGCCCCTTGGAGTGTCTGGAGAGCTTGAAGATCCTGAAGACCCGGACCAGGCGGATGACCCTCAGGATGGCCAGAGACATGGCCTGCTGGCCGTTCCCCTGGTGCTCCGCGAGCTCCAGCCCCAGCGTGATGAAGTAGGGCATGATGGCCACGATGTCGATGGTGTTCATGATGTTCTTGAAGAACGCGGGCTTGCTCGGGCAGGCGAGGAACCTGACGAGCAGCTCGAAGGAGAACCAGATGATGCAGAGCGTCTCCACGATGAAAAACGGGTCCGTGAACGGGTTCGGCTTCTTTGCGCGCGCGGTTCCGTTCACCACCAGCTGATCGTCAAACGTTCTGGCTTCCTCCCTGAACTCCGGTAAAGTCTCCAAGCAGAAGATCACAATGGAGATGAGGATCACCAGCACGGAGACTATCGCGATGCCCCTGGCGGGTCCGGAGCTCTCCGGGTACTCGAACAGGAGCCAGACCTGCCGCTGGAACTCGTTCTCAGGCAGCGGCCGCTCTTCTTCCTTGATGAATCCCTCATCCTCCTTAAAATTCTCAATCACCTCCTCCCCCAGTTCGTAAAATTTAATCTCCTCCATGAATATGTCCACGGGCACGTTGACGGGTCTCCGGAGCCTGCCCCCGGACTGGTAGTAGTAGAGGATGGCATCGAAGCTGGGTCGGTTCCTGTCGAAGAAGTATTCGTTCCTCAGCGGGTCGAAGAAGCGCATCCTCTTGCGCGGGTTCCCCAGCAGGGTGGAGGGGAACTGGGCGAGCGTCTTCAGCTGCGTCTCGAAGCGCAGCCCGGAGATGTTGATGACCACCCGCTCGCAGCACTCCTGGTTCTCCACTCTCTCCGGGTCGTACACATCCTGGGCTGACAGCGCGGCCAGTGCCACAGTCTCATCCAGGTTCTCCGCGGGCACCACTGTCATCTTTCCCCCCCCAGACAAGGGCGACGCTTCCCGCACCTCGGTCCTCTCTGTTCCCCCCTCCGCGACACCTCTCCGCGCGTATTTGGAAACCAGCTGAGCGTCTCCGCGCGTCTCTCTCTTTGTTGTCGGCGTCACGTCTGCGGGTGAGCTTGTTCCGCTGGCATTTTTGTGCCCCCCCTCCTCCTCCTCCTTTCCACGCTCACCTTTCTGCCGTCCACACGCTGCTGTAGTCTGGACTATCGGCTCGGCTGTCACATTCACTGCATTTTAAGCAGGCTTTGCCCTCCCCGAGCTGACGTTTGTGTGTGTGTATGCACACACTCTCTCACTGAGGGGGGGAAATAAAAACACACATGCACACACATATGCTCAGGATGAATCTGATCCAGATATTAAACAACAAGCAGAAATATCAGCATACTGGAGACTTTGCGTGCACACAAAGTGTCGTGCGTAATGAACCTGTTGTCTCCAGCGTGGCACAGGCTCAAGGTTATCACATGAGTTGTTGTTTATGGTGAAATATGACGTGATATTTGCAAATATGAACATGCAGTTAATGGATGAGGGCAGGTTAATGTGTGTAAATGCGCGTTTGGCAACGTGGAAAGTGCCAGAAATGTCGCGCAAAACAAGCGATTCTCATGCAGGAGAAAAAAATCGTCGTTTCTTTTGTTTTTCAATTGATGATTTGATCCTAAATTGAATACCTGTGGCTCAGGGCTGCGTCCTCCTCCAGCCACCCATCCCTTCATCCATCCATGACACACATAAAGAGGGGAGAGACTAAAAAACAGAGGCTCTGCAATGTCACGCCGCAGCCGTCTCAAGACCAAACCTTGCTGACGTTTCCACAACAGCCCTGAACGCTGCTGAGCTGCTCCACAAGTTGTGCACGACTTGCAAGATCTGTCATGCCTCTGCTGTGTCTGCTGCTGCAGGCGTGTTGCACCGTGCATGAGAAACAAGGGGGAATAAAGAGGTTTATTTTTTTCCTTCCTGCTTTTGTATAAAATAGACAGAGTTTTTAAAGCAGCATGTATCTGAAAGGAAGGTAAACACTGCTGCGCTGTGCAACAAGTAAAGAGAAAAAAGAAGAAGCTGGATGATGGAAATAAGGGAGAGTTTCTGGGCTGCAGCTCAAAGCAGTGACGTGTTTTCCTAAAATAGCTGGATTACTCCCAGGGCCGCAGGAAAAGTTTCTTTTCCCATGGAATGGCCCGAGGGAGCTGCAGAGGGGGAAAATGAACAGAAAAAAATGAGATGACATTAAGAGGAAAAAACAGATTTGCATCTTCCAGCGTGAACAGAGATGAAGCTCCGGTGTGAGAGAGTCATTCAGAAAATATCGGTCATCTGGGAAGAAGCAGGAGAAACCTTGAACCAGACTGAAACCTGGACTGAAAAACATGATCACACTCACTGATGTTTTTATATGAGATCAGAGAAACAGCATCTGATACCAAATCAGGCAACTTTACTTTTATTTAGAGGTGAAACTCATTAAATTATCACTTTTAAAGTTAAACCTTGTGTTGTTTACAACAGATGCAACAGCTCAGCTAAAGTCAGAGCTTCAGTCCTGCTTTACATTGTAGGAAAGTTACATTTTCCCTGAAAATCATTTGTTTGAATATTCTACAACTGTTTTTTTGCAAACACTCAGTTTTGCAAATGCACGTACTTAAAATTTACATAACCTTATTTTTCTACTTTATTCTATTGTTACACTTGTTTTTTTCTTCTACTGCAGTAACAAGTGGATTTCCCCGGTGTGAGATCAATAAAGGGTTCTCTCATCTTATCTTTAACTGTCTTGGATTTTATTTTACATGTTTTTGAATTATGATGTAATGTTTACTTGAGTGGCAGGAAGAGTAGCTGCTACCTTGGTGGTGGCTAATGGAGATTTCTGCACATAAAGTTTTTAAATAATTTCAGCTTTGAATTAATTTTTTTTTTATTATTATTAAGTCATGTTGATAAAAACATAGAATTCACTCACGGTATATTGTACCTATCTATAAAATTAGCTAAGTACAAGTGAAGATAATATATGAGTAAACATGGCAGCTTTGAATTTAGATCTTGACGACCTCGTACAGCAGCCAGGAGGGGACATTTTCATGGTGCCAAATTTGCAAAGAAAATAAATCTAATAAAGATGTGACTCTACTGTTTGCAAGCAGACTTGAATGTGCAGTGTCTTATACATGTAACACCTCACTGTAATCAGTATATTAACATTAATGAATCATGTTGGCTCTGCGGATATCTGCAGATATATAAAATATGTCTTTATAAGAGAAGTTAGAGTTGTTAACAAATACTGGATATTATCAAAAACCATTTAAAATGTTTTTATAGCAGCTTCTAACTTTGTTCCTTTTTCACAGTTTCCGTCTCTGACTCAGCAAATCTAATTTTTCTAAAATGTTTATTCCATAGGTGAAAACAGAAAAGGAAAAGACTCATTTCCTTTTTTTGTTCGGACACATTGAAGGAAAAACTTCTGAACAAACACTGATGAAACTAGAATCAGATCAACATTTAAACCCTGTGTTCAAATTTAGAAAACTTTATTCTGACAAAATAAAAACCAGCTGTATTGAGGCTGGTTTCCTTAACACGGTGGTAATCACCGGTTTCTTGGCTTTAAAGATATAGAGCAGCCTGTTGCACAGTTTCCTTTGTCAGATGATAAATAATAGATATAAAGATAGACAGATAGAGATTAAGTGGTCTGAAGTTTAAAAGCTCCACTCAGGCCTAGTTCAAGAGTATCATTATCCAATCAGAGGGCACTGTAGGGCCATGGGGGCAGCGAGGGGACAGGGGATTATTACTTCATGATGCAACGTTTCAAACATTATTCAAAAACATCTCCCTCCCTGTGTGTTCAGCTCGTCATAATTCAGTCTGACTCATGCTGAAATCCTGACTTCAGCTGCCTGCAGACGACCTCTGCAGTCTGCCACTACCTCATTTCCTGTATCCTGCAACACACACACACACACACACACACACACCAGTCTGTAGTTTCATACTTCTTCTCCCGTCCACATGTTGCTGTGAGGCGTTTAAATGTCACTCTGGTTCTCTGGTGGATTCTCTGGAAGCTCCCAGTCCCTCTTGTTCAGTGTTTGTGAAATTTGTGTGAAATTCTCTCATAATTGCTGTGAAATCTTGAATTATGGCTAAAAGCTGTTTTGTGAGGTCACACTGACTTTGACCTTTGACCTTTGACCACCACAATCTAATCAGTTCCTCATTGAACCCAAATAAATGTTTGTGCAAAATTTAAAGGGATTCCCTTGAAGACTTCTGGAGATATTGCGTTCACAAGACCAAAACCATATTTTGTCACAGTGACCTTGACCTTTGAACTTTGACCTTTAGCCACCAAACTCTAATCAGTTAGTCCTTGAGTCCCAGTGGACATTTGTGCCACAAGTGAAGGGATTCCCTTGAGAGCTTGAGATATCACCCTCACAAGACCAAAACCGTGTTTTGTGAGGTCACTGTGACCTTGACCTTTGACCTCTGACCACTAAAATCTAGTCAGTTCATCCTGGAGCCCAAGTGAGCGTTTGTACCAAATTTGAAGAGGCTCCCTCAAGGCGTTACTCGGATATTGTGTCTACGCGAATGAGACGTATGTTCAGACGAAGGTACGACGTACGTACCTTCGTCGCCATGGTGACTATGATAACGGTCATGACTTGGTTAAGTTTAAGAAAAGATCATGATTTAGGTTGAAATAAGTACCTCCTCAACATTTGTTGTCTTTGTTGTCATGGTTACAACAATAACAACATTGTGGACTGTGTGTCTCTTTATACTACGTCACAGACACTTTCCCTTTGCTCCTGTCATCATTACTACAACCACTACATGTCGCCTAGCAACAAAACCTAACTATGATGTAATAACACATCACAACCTATGGGCTTGTTTATCTACTTGAGGACAGGCTTAGCAGAGTTTTCCCATGATGCCCCTCTGTTTGCACCTGAAAACCATCATCAGCTCACAGTGTCTGAGAACGCACGTGACCCGGTCCTCGGGTTGTTTCCGGACATCACTGCTCGCCGGTCATGAGCGGGTCACTGGGAGCTGACATGTGAGCACCACTGGGATTTACAGAGTCAGCCTGAACTCTCCATGGCTGACCGTTACACTCCATCATCCACCACAGACGGGTTTTTCCCACCCTTTAAAGCGTCTCACTGTCATTATAATTGATGTTAGTGAACGTGATTTTTTTTTTAACTGTGCCGTTCTGGAACGCTTAAAGGGTCTGACATGAAAAATGTTCAGGAGGGTCCCCGGTCGCTCCGCAGTGAAAACATGTCCCGTGAAGTTTGAAGAAACCCAGTCAGCTGTTACGTAACATCATTTAGCAGTTTAGACTCGTGGGAGATTGTTTCATTCACGGTGCTGTTGCATGGTGGTGTTGCATGAGCTCAATGTGTGTGTGTGTGTGTGTGTGTGTGTGTGTGTGTGTGTGTGTGTGTGTCGCTCAGGGGGTCATCGTCCAGGCTGAGAGCTGAAGAAGAGCAGAGGTGTGAAGTCAGAGCAGCTGGTGAACGGAGAGGAGGTTTTAGCAGCTGAGGAGCCACAGATTTCACTGAGGAGCTGCAGCAGCAGGAGGAAGAGAGAAGTTTCAGGTTTCCTTACTGGGTAGGTCCAAGTGTGTGTGATCAGACCATTAAAGCTCCTCCAGTGTAAAGGTCTGTGTCCATGTGTAGTGTGATTATAGATTATAGATCAGCTCTAGCTTCTATATTAATACTGTGAAAGTATCAAAGCCTCAGTCCACAGAGAAATGCACACAGCCTGTATTCAGAAACTGAGCCTTAAAACCAGCCGTCAGGACTTCTGGAACTTTGTGATGTCACAACAAAGCAGTCACCAAGCCCCGCCCACCTGGACCCACCATCCAAACCTTGCAGGATTTGGTTTCTCTGAGTGTTTTTACCTGAAATCTGCTGTATTTTTTTTGGATCACTCAGAAAACAGTCAGCCAATCAGAAGAGAGGCTCAGAGCCTCCTCTCTTCTGATTGGCTCACCGACCTGTTGTTACTAGAGCTGCAGAGAGAAGCCTGAGAGAAGAGATGTAAAACTACACTGAGACGGTTTTTGATTGTTAAAATAACAAATATATCTTCTTATGGATCAACACTTCAAATAAAACACAGAAGAAGAAGAAAATGTGGAGCTTTAAAGAGATTCACAACATATATGAAGCAGTCAAATAATAATAGAACCAGTTTGTCGGTGGAGACCAAACACAGAGCTAAAAGAGAGGGAATCAGGTGATACAGACACGACTCCAGATCAATGATTATGTTGTTGTGTCAGCTGTTTGATCACATGTCAACTCTGGTCAAAAATCAATTAATGCAACTTCTGTTCTTCTTTTTAGACAGTTTTTATTGAGAGTAAAATTTTATTTAATAATAATTTAAAGTGATTTATTGATTTAAAACTAAGCATGTTTTTCCATAAGAAAACATTTTGACACAGTTGACATGCAGAAAATACATACAAACACATTAATAACATCTTTTCAAAAAAATGTGTTTTGTGACAAATCAATTTTAAGACTTTAGACAAATTTAGACTTTTTCAAGACAACACAGCCACTTCCAGTGTCTCTCTTTATGAAAACATGAAAAACAAAGTAAAAACAAGTCATGTTTAAATTCCTTTTTTTTTTCATTACAATTTAATGTCATCTTCATTTTGTCCTTTTCCAGTGTGAATGACACACATGCGTCTAAACTTGCTTTAAATTAGTATGTAGTGTGGAATGAGGACATGAGCATGATTACCTCCGGCACATAATGAACACACGGCGCGCTCTGATAATGTAGGACACATCCCAGCAGTGAAATCTTACAGTGAACTATAAACCAGTTTCTACTCCAGAGACATTGACACACAAAAAAACCCCAAAAAAACAGCAGAACATTCGCCATTTTAAATAAATATATCTTAAATACATATTAAATAAATAAATACAGCTATGAAATAAATATATTGGGTAATAAAGGTTGAAATATATATGTATAAGTGAGTCAGTAAATAAATAAACTATAAATAAATTGATAAATAAATAAATCGCCTTTTATTTTAAATAGGACATTTTTATTTATTTCTACCTTTTTATTAATGCATTTATTTATTTAGTATTGATTAGAATGGAATTCCATAAAAAAAAACACCTTGCTGTGGGGGGCATTTAAGGGTTAATTTTCTAAATGTACGTGTTTCCATGACTCGTTTTTAAGTTAGCAATTTCAAATTACGCATTAAGCAGGTTAATGGATACTCACCTGTGTCTCTTCCTTTAACTCACCTGTTTGGTTTATGTTCAGGGAGAAAATGGTGGGAACATTTTGAACTCACCTGGTGGGTTTTCGATGTCCGGGATCGTTCCACAAGAACCTCGTTCAACTTTGACCTTAATGCAAACTAGCTGCACGAGAATTTAAATTATATGGACCTGGGTGTATTTGCTAATTTTTATCTCCACACTGGATGTTCAGTGTCCTCTGAGAGCGGGAAACAAAGAGTGACTGAACACTGAGGGTCATATTGGTTTCAGATGCTGATAGGAAAATGAACAGAAACTGGGTTAATGTTTCAGGGAGCTGACGGGAAACTCTGGGGAATCCACAGGAAGACGTTTTCTGTCAAATGTGAAAGGACTGAAATCCACTGACTGTGTTAAACATCTCGTTTGTTGTTATATTTCATAAGATGAAGGAAGCTTTGATGGGCGTCACTGCTGACACGTTCAGCGTGAAGCTGAAGCTTCGGCAGCAGTTTAAAGGCGTCGGTATCTCTGTGGAGAATAATTGGCTCTGTGCGTCAGGAGGATTTCACTGTTATCTCAGAGGAGGAGAGGGAAGAGCCTCCGCCTGACATTAATCTTTAATTGAAGTCACTGACACGTCCGGCTTCGTTAAAGACCTTTGAACGCCTCGTTATAATTATTAACTGTACTGCAGCAACAACACGACCACAGTCAGAGAAAGAGAAAGAGAAAGAAAAAGAGCTTCTTCTTTATCACCTTCAGGAACAAAGGTTGAAGGAAAATAAAACGTTCCTCTGTTTTTTTTGTTGATGATTCATTCTTTTTAAAATTATACAGCCATAAAATATTGGCATTAAGTTGTAGTTATGATTTATTTTCACATAATACAATTCAGGAGTATACAAAATTAGAATTTGTTAAAACTACACCGCACATCCTCAGATAAACAAGATGTAAGTAAATATACTGTACTGTATGTAATACAATACATAACCATGAAAGTAAGTTTATAGGTGAGTAAATGTAGGTAAATATACAATAGAATAAGATGACTGTCGCACACTCTCTAGTTAGGAGCTTTAAAACTATCTAAATAAATATGATCCTATGTAAACAAATATGCCCTTCAGAATAAAAGCCCTCAGTACCATATGAAAAGAGAGTGTGTGCATCCAGTGAAATTCAATCAGCTCCAAACAACAGAAAACAGCTCGGATACAGTGAGAAACATAAATCCAGATGTACCATAACAACCTGATGTTTGTTTGTTTGTTTGTTTGTTTACTCGGCTCAGCTGTCAGCTGGGTCAAGGTGACTGCTCGGGTAATGTGAGTGAGTCTGAGGCTGCAGAGCGGTGGAGGACGTTACTGTCTCCAGATATCACTGATGTCAGGGGGGATACATTAGGAGATTAAATGGTTCACTACCAGTGTCTCCCAGCATGCAAAGTGATGAGTCCACTTCCTGCTGCGTCCGCTCCTCCACTACAAGTCACCGCAGTTTGTACTTGGTTAATGGCGACGGGCTTTAAATGTCAACATCATACTGTACGACCTCGCTGAGCAGAATTTCAGTCAAACGTAACAGTACTGACAAAATGTGCAGCAAAATAAAGAAAATAAATAAATTCTTAGAAGCTTTGCAGAAAAGTTATTGATGAGCTGATTGTGTTTGAGTGAAAATATTTGTCAGCAGTAAAAGATAATGTTCTGATCACATTACCTGATTGCCGGATAGTAGCAGGATGTAGAGGTTAAGATTTCAACTCCACCCTGATAAACCTCCCCAGCCATAAAGCTTTATTATAGATCATATTATATTATATTATATTATTTTATATTATAAAGTGCCGCCTACAAGACGTCGGGGAGGAAGACTGTAGCCGTACAACCGGCCATTATTCTGGAACAATGAGGATTTCACCTGTGGAGGAAGAAAATTTCATTTCAGTTATTAATTCAATTATTAATTTTCCAAGTAAAAATACCAAAACATTTGCTGTTTCCAGTTTCTCGGAGTTGAATGTTTGCTGCTCTGATAGTAAACTGAATATCTTCGGGTCTGACTGTTGCAGACACATTCACATTCGGCTCAGTGAACAACAAAATGGACATTTTTCTGTATTTTATTACATTTTCTAAACAAACGTGTCGAGAAAATAACCGAGATAATCTTTAATGAAACTGTCATTAATCTTATCCATGAAAAGAGGAAAATGGCTGCAGACGTTTGAGTTTTTTCATTTATCTCATATCATGTCATGATACTTTTAAAAAACCATCATTTTAATAAAGGTTTAAATTTTCCTTTTAAATTAAATTCCGAGTCAGTCGTCACTTCAGCCGAGATCACCAATCTGTACAAATACCTGTCTCAAAATACCCGTACATGTTTTACTTTTTACAATATTCTGACACGGCCTTTTGTTTTCCAGGTTAATGAAACTTTATTTTCCTGAGATGATTAACCTTTGACCTGAAGAGCAGACAGTCTGCCCCCTTTAGGGAAGTTAATTGTCGTATTAACCTTTTGTTTTCCAGGGTAGATTCCCCAAACATGAATATTGTTTCACACATTCTTAGTTTGATCTGTTGGAATCTGCAGCACTGACCACTCTTGGCTTCCTGACTTCTACAGTTTGATGAGTTTTAAGCTTTCACCAGTGTATGTTTGCTGGTTTGAAGCTGTTTGAACCAAACTGATTTGGAACAAACTAGGTGGAGGGGTGGGGGATGGGCCAGTGACAAACCCATTCAAATTTTTGAGCTGATCCAAATCAAAAGGGCAGTTCCAAAAATTTTTTTTTTATTATTTTCCTAAACGTTGCAAGATTTTTCAAGATTTTCCGATTCTTCTGTCAATTTCTCAGGAAATAATCTGGATCTTGATGTAAAAAAAATCTGACATATTTCTGGTGTTGATATCTGAGAGTTTCTACAATTTTGGTGCCGATCCAGACAAATATCTGGATCTGGTGTTGGAGAGAAATGTGTTGCCATGGCGAAGGTATGCGCTCTACTGAGGGCCATTTTATTAAGTTGGCTTGTTTGTTTATTCATCAGCAGGATTACACGAAAATCACTGAACCGATCCGCACCGAACTTGGTGAAGGGATGGGCCAATGACGAACCTGTTCGATTCTGGGGCAGATCTGGATCATTTACTACTTACTATTAGAGCTGTTTTTCTGTGAAGTCTGGTGTATGATGTTTGACCTCGGTCTTGGCAGCGCTCTGCGCTCTCTGAAAGCCCCTGGAGGTTTTTCAGATTACACAGGCAAAGGACTGAACAATGACACGATCACCGTGTTGGTTATTTCTGTATTTGTTATAAACACGGCTGTTCGCAGGTCAGTGGGGACGACACCTCCAGGTTTGCAGTTTCAGAAAACCTTGAAATAATCAGTATGTTTTCTATAAGATCAGCAGTTTAATACACAGTCATATTAATCTGCTCAGTCTCGTCTTAATAACTTTCACCTCTAAAAACAAAACTCACATGTCCGTCAACAACCTCTCTGTGGCCTTTTCCTTCGCGTCTGTCTGTTAAATTGTTCTGTGACTCAGACTTTATTCTGACATGACATTTACAGAAAGTTCCCCTCATCTTGTGGTGAGTTGGAAATTACTGTTACAAGGGGAGAAGAGTGTTTCCTTTGCTGTTCACGGGGAGTTTTCAGGAGACGTCTGTGTCTTCAGCAGAAGTTTTTATTGCAGCGTGATGCTCAGAGGAGACGCTGCAAACGTTAGCATGTTAACTCGTGTAACGCCGTCCTCAATCTGAAGGAAAAGGCGTCTACAAACCCTCAGAGTCCCACATGTCGGTCGAACTACGTTCTCCTCAGCCATGTTGTCTCGTCATATTGCATCATTTATTAGACATGTTACATCAAACACCGTGTGTAAAGCATTCTGCTGTATATTCATTATTTTATCCAGACAGATTAAAGATTTAAGGAGGGAGGCAAGAGAAATGTTTTTGTTCCCATGTTTTGACGAGACTGATCTCCTCCATCACCATTTAAAGCTCTGTATTTTCTTCTTCTGTGTTTTATTTGAAGTGTTGATCCATCAGAAAATATAAAAACAATCTCAGTGTAGTTTCACATCTCCTCTCTCAGGCTTCTCTCTGCAGCTCTAGTAACAACAGGTCGGTGAGCCAATCAGAAGAGAGGAGGCTCTGAGCCTCTCTTCTGATTGGCTGACTGTTTTCTGAGTGATCCAATAAAAATAAAGCAGATTTCAGGTAAAAACACTCAGAGAAACCAAATCCTGCAAGGTTTGGATGGTGGGTCCAGGTGGGCGGGGCTTGGTGACTGCTTTGTTGTGACATCACAAAGTTCCAGAAGTCCTGACGGCTGGTTTTAAGGCTCAGTTTCTGAATACAGGCTGTGTGCATTTCTCTGTGGACTGAGGCTTTGATACTTTCACAGTATTAATATAGAAGCTAGAGCTGATCTATAATCACACTACACATGGACACAGACCTTTACACTGGAGGAGCTTTAATATCGACTCACTCACACTGTGGTTTTTAGTTTAATTTCTTTAATCATAAGAGATGATAACTGAGTGAATTAATACTGGTGATGGTGGGTGATAATAAACTGAACATGTTTAGTTTTGACCAAACAAATAATCGATTAATCAAAAGAAGAATCAGCAGATTAAACAATAATGAAAAAAATAATCCTACATATAATTGAAAAAGCACATGAACATGAATGAGTAAAAATCTTCCTGCAGTCTGACTGTACTCAGGTTCATCAGGTCTGATCTGGATCACCTGAGTCTCTGTGCAGGTCTGAACCATCAGATCTGGTCCACATGTGAGAGGGAAGCCCAGATTTGTGACTCAGCCACATTTATTTCCCTCCTCTGACTGTTTCATGTTGGTACGTTTCACACTCCTCCTCTCTCATCAGCTGCTGCGACTCTGCTCACATCAATAACTTTTATCCACAGCAGCATGCGGCCGACACTAACGTGACTAATTTGGGGGCTGGTTGGCGGACGGGTGGTCAGGAGGGGTGGGGGTGGTGGAGGAGGAGGGGCGGTGACTGATGGACCCTGGATTCCTGCTACAGCACTAAAGCAAACAATGAATGTCCTGAAAAGCCTGCTCTTATTTTTAGGGTCTGACTGCATTTTACGTAATGGGTCAGTAATAAGAATAGCTCCATCAATCACTGGGCTGCAGCGTCCCAACGCTCTGGGAACAGTGGGATCAGAAGACAGAGAGGCCCGAGACCACGAGGCCAGGACTCCACTTCCACACTCCAAAACCACTTCAGTCCAGGAGCAGAGGACGTTTACTTTACGTCCGCTGCAGGACTGGAGACAGAACAACACTGTCCTCCAACACCAGAATCCAGCTTTTACAAGCAGAATGTCAACAAGTGGTATTTATAATAGACGATGATGTAGTCATGATCAAGTATAAACACATTTTAGGCCTATTAATGTCCAGCATATGTAAACAATTATAACTTCTTTGTCAGTTTCATCCTTTTATTTCTGTTTCCGCTTCACTTCTTTTTCTTTCTGTCCTTCCTCCTTTTTTATCTTTCTTTCCTTTCTCCCTCTTTTTGTTCTCCTTATGAAAATCCATAAAACTGGAGATACAAGCCCCCCCCCACACACACACACACACACACACACACTCTCACACACACACGCACACACACACACACACCAAAACCTAAACTCCACTACTCCGAATACGTGTTTATCTAAGATTTTTATTTATGTAAATTGCTATTTTTTCCATTTTGGTTTTGCTGCTTTTATTTTGGAGGGGAGTTCTTCTTCTTCCTGTGTGGGTCCGGTCCTCACAGTCTCAGACTCTGTCATCAGACCATGTTTCCACTCTCCTCCCTCCTTCAGTAACAAACACTGAGTCTGTTGATTTTTCCTGCTCAGAGAAACAAAGGTGCGTTTCATTTTCACCTCCACGGCTCATTTCTGCTCCACTCTTCATCCGGAGTGATGATGAGCCCGGGTGTTAGAGACTCAGTTTATGAGTCTCATATAATAATAATCACTTGTCACCAAAACTAAAAATGTTCTCATTTAGCTCATTACTTGATTTATTAGTTCATTAATCATAATCTTGTTTAATAAGTTTTCATTCGTTCATTCCACTTATCCTTTTAGGTTCGCAGGGGGAGCTGGAGCCAATCCCAGCTGACATGTAGAATGTATTCATATTTAATAACATATTTTTCTTGGGTTTATTTTAGTCTTTATTTTTCCATAAAAAAATAATTTCCACAGATTTTAAAATCAGCTTTTTCATGATTCTGGTGTTTTATTTTGTCTGAGAGCGGTGACTGCTTCGTTGTGACATCACAAAGTTCCAGAAGTCCTGACGGCTGGTTTTAAGGCTCAGTTTCTGAATACAGGCTGTGTGCATTTCTCTGTGGACTGAGGCTTTGATACTTTCACAGTATTAATATAGAAGCTAGAGCTGATCTATAATCACACTACACATGGACACACACCTTTACACTGGAGGAGCTTTAAGTAAATTTGGCCGATGATGATAATTCCCTTTAAAATCTGCTCCACATGCGTCTCTGACAGTGTGTTATTAGTTTGTAGCTGATGGAACTGAAGCTGTTCAACAGATGGTTGTGACTGTAAATAAATAAAAAAAAAACAACAAACCAGATTAGAAAACTCTGTTTTCAACAGTCTGATCAGCAACAAACAGAATTAGAAGAGCAGCATGTTGTTGTTAAACACTGATCAGGTGTGGGGAGGGGGTCAGGGGCCGACAGGTGAACAGAGTGAGACACCTGGAGAGCAGACAGCAGGCAGACTGTTGCAGTGGAACTCAGACTCGGTGATGTAGGTGATTACATAACGGTTGAGCGGGCAGACGGTCGATGGGGCAGACGGTGCATGGCGGCGGCCCGCAGACCTGTGCCAGCTCGGTGCCATGTGGCGAGGACGGGCCGGTCCGCACAGGAAGTGACTGCCGACAGGACGGTGACTCTGCTGATTCAGGACTGACTCAGTTCAGTCACAGGCGTCCAGCTCACCTCCAGGAAAACATTAGTAAACAAAACTCAGTGAGTAGTTACACTTCTTCTACTCACGAGGTTGATCAGCTCTGTCTCTGGGTGACAGCAACTCTGTGTGTTGTGAACAGGAAGATGCATTTTGTAAAAGTAATCGGCTTAATGTGAACACACTGTGTCTCTGTAGGTGAACACTGGGACAAAAGAGACATGTTGCTGTGTTGGTTTGGTTCCTTTTTAAAGGTGTTTAAGCTCCTCCAGTGTAAAGGTCTGTGTCCATGTGTAGTGTGATTATAGATCAGCTCTAGCTTCTATATTAATAATGTGAAAGTATCAAAGCCTCAGTCCACAGAGAAATGCACACAGCCTGTATTCAGAAACTGAGCCTTAAAACCAGCCGTCAGGACTTCTGGAACTTTGTGATGTCACAACAAAGCAGTCACCAAGCCCCGCCCACCTGGACCCACCATCCAAACCTTGCAGGATTTGGTTTCTCTGATTGTTTTTACCTGAAATCTGCTTTATTTTTATTGGATCACTCAGAAAACAGTCAGCCAATCAGAAGAGAGGCTCAGAGCCTCCTCTTTTCTGATTGGCTCACCGACCTGTTGTTACTAGAGCTGCAGAGAGAAGCCTGAGAGAGGAGATGTAAAACTACGCTGAGATGGTTTTTATATCTTCTGATGGATCAACACTTCAAATAAAACACAGAAGAAGAAGAAAATATGGAGCTTTTAGTGACCAACATCCAAACGTCTCATGCCAACAACGTCTAAAATACTGACATTCAAGTCGTCAGCAAAACCCAACATCTGCGAAACATTACAATGTCCATTAGCCAACGTTGGGTTGTGATGTCAACCTGATTTTAATTTCAAACCAAAATCTAACGTCCGTCTGACGTTAGAGTCCAACATCTTTCTGTCGGTTCATATTGTTTTTTGCGTGAAACAGCTGTTTTCAGGTTTCGTCTGTGCGATGGAAAACCGAGGAAGACGAGTAGAGCAGAGTCGAGTGGAGCTGGATTCTGGGCTAATGTGCAAAGGTCCTTTAATTTCAACATGTCTTGACCAAACATCTCAAAGACACATTGAGCTCAATGGTAAATCACCAGGACCCAGAACAGACCACACCGCTCCTCCGGTACCACATCTGTGACTGTGAACCAGGTCCAGGTGAGACCTGGCAGCAGACCCATCCTGAGCTCCACATGACTGTATTCAGACTGTGATGGGATGTGACAGGTCAATCTCTGCTGCTCTGCATCCCACCGCCGCTGCTGGGAGGCAGAGAGGCCCGACCCACGTTGCCACGGCTACCGACAGTCTGGCACGGCAGGTAAGCTTTCCTTCCCTCCCTCCCTCCCTCCCTCCCTCCCTCCCTCCCCCCCGAGGGAAAGAGGCTGTGAATTAATTCTGCTTTAGACCTTGTTTCTTCCTCCTCCTGCACAGCGGCTGGAGACGAGGGAGAGATTGGCAAATTACAGTCGCAACGCAGAGCGGGAATTACATTTACGACACGCTGGGACTCTGCAGGGCGGACGCCAGGGTCGCTGTCGGTGCAGTTTAACAGCTCAGTTAATGATGTGGATTTGAATGTGAGGCGTCAGGCCTGAGTGACAGCAGACGGTCGGCAGACCTCCGCCCTGCAGCGTCACGCTCCACCGGCCTGAACCACACTGATAAAACACCTGCAGTGATCAACGGCGCTCACTAACATGAAACACCTGAAAACTCACCATCACCTGCAGAGCTGAAGCTCATGTTGAAGTGCGCCACCTACAGGCGAAGGCTCAAAATTAAGTGCATTTTAACATTGAATTTTGTACTTTTCAACGATTTTTGTAAATTATTTGTCACTTTATTTCATTTTCAATCATTTTCATTTAGTTTATTGTGAACTGTTTTTCAGACCTTATTTCTTGGCTGATATGACTCAACAATCACTTTGAGTTTTAGTCCCTCACCCATCATGAAGACTTGAAAAATAAGTTTCCACAATTTAAGAATTGAAATAATATTTTAAAGCTCCATATTTTCTTCTTCTGTGTTTTATTTGAAGTGTTGATCCATCATAAGATATAAAAACCATCTCAGTGTAGTTTTACATCTCCTCTCTCAGGCTTCTCTCTGCAGCTCTAGTAACAACAGGTCAGTGAGCCAATCAGAAGAGAGGAGGCTCTGAGCCTCCTCTCTTCTGATTGGCTGACTGTTTTCTGACTGATCCAATAAAAAAATAGCAGATTTCAGGTGAAAACACTTAGAGAAACCAAATCCTGCAAGGTTTGGATGGTGGGTCCAGGTGGGCGGGGCTTGGTGACTGCTTTGTTGTGACATCACAAAGTTCCAGAAGTCCTGACGGCTGGTTTTAAGGCTCAGTTTCTGAATACAGGCTGTGTGCATTTCTCTGTGGACTGAGGCTTTGATACTTTCACAGTATTAATATAGAAGCTAGAGCTGATCTATAATCACACTACACATGGACGTCTACCGTTATAGACTATATGGACCTTTTACAACACAACTCAAAATCAAATAAATATAAACATCATCGTGCCTGCAGGTTAATTTAGTTTTCTTGATAAATTATCTAACGACTACAATCTGAATAATCAACCCTTCCTGTGGGATGTTATTATTTCTATCATGTAGAAACTCCTCATGAAGATCACTCAGCCTTTAAATTGTAAAACATCTCGTGCTGTTGCTGTGGTGGATTTTCTCTCCTCACAGAAGACAATCGCTCGTACTGAGATTTCAGTTTTATATGGACGGCAGCTCATTAAAATTGCTTCTGTTGAACAGCTTGATTGGGGTCATCTCACCGCGGGTAATTGCGGTAATTGTATTCTCGCTTGCTCATTATGCAAAGCAGAGAGGCTGCACCAGAGCCGAAGAAACGCAACGCTTCATTGTGTTTCCGCTGGTCAGTGTGAAGTCGTTCGTCTCCAGGTCAATACTGAGGTCCACTCAGGTCTGTCACCTCCACTGTTGGTTTCTAGATCAGTTAAAGTAGCAAGTCAGCGACTCAGACTTGAATGGTTTGGTTCTAAAAATGAGAAATCACCTGTCCTCACTTCCACAGCAGAGCTCATCAATAACCTGAGAAAACTGCTTAATCAATTAGAGCGCCACGATTTTAAATAACAACCAGACACAATGGCAATGAACTGGGCACAGGGAGTTATTGATATGTGACATTAAATCACCGTTAGAACAAAATCACCTGGAGTCAGTGTGAGGACAACAATTTCTTACTCTTTAGTCGTGTTTGCAGCTCCTTCGTCTGCAGTTGGTCGCGGTAACGTGCCACATTTAGCGTTAATCCACCAATAAAACATAAAAGAAGAAGTGGTCACCCGAATCACAAGCTAATCTAGCTAGCAAACGAATGCTAATGACCAGCCAAGCCAGTAGCCGATCCAGTGGGTTGCTGGGTAAGATGCATGAGTTACCACCTCGGTCGAATGAGTAGCTGGCTGCTCATGATTGGCCAGATCAGCAGGATGGATGGCATCTGCTGACTTCTCAGTGTCTTAAATTTGTCCCTTTCCCTGTGCCGTAGTAATCTGAGGACATTTATATAAAGCTGAGTCTTTCCCATCTTCCCCCTCTGCTGCTTAATCTCTGTAGCTCAGCGGGTGGCAGCTCCAACACGATGAATAGCAGCTGATCACTGTCCCAGTGTTTGGGTCTGTGTGTGTGAACAGCTCATTAAGTGCAACACACACACACACACACACACACACACACACACACACACACATCAGCTGTGCTGTGTCACTGTAACACACAGCAACAGTTAGTCAGAGTTTGACAGCAGAAACAGAGAGAGGAGCGAGGTGACGCTGGGAAACAGGACGGAGGTTCATCTCACTGAGGTCAGAGTTCCCTCTGAGTGATCCCTGAACTGTCTCACTGTCTCACTGTCTGTCTCACTGTCACTCTGTCTCACTGTCACTCTGTCTCACTGTCTGTCTCACTCACACACTGTCTCTCTGTCACTCTGCCTCACTGTCTCACTGTCTGTCTCACTGTCTCACTGTCTCATTGTCACACTGTCACACTGTCTCCCTGTCACACTGTCTCACTGTCTCATTGTCACACTGTCACACTGTCTCACTGTCTCACTGTCTGTCTCACTGTCTCACTGTCACTCTGTCTCACTGTCTGTCTCACTGTCACTCTGTCTGTCTCACTGTCTCACTGTCACACTGTCTCTCTGTCTCACTGTCTGTCTCACTCACACACTGTCTCTCTGTCACTCTGCCTCACTGTCACTCTGTCTCACTGTCACTCTGTCTCACTGTCTCACTGTCTGTCTCACTGTCTCACTGTCTGTCTCACTGTCGCACTGTCTCACTGTCACTCTGTCTCACTGTCACTCTGTCTCACTGTCTCACTGTCTGTCTCACTGTCTCACTGTCTGTCTCACTGTCGCACTGTCTCACTGTCTGTCTCACTGTCTCACTGTCTGTCTCACTGTCGCACTGTCTCACTGTCACTCGGTGTAGGATCTGTGTGAACATGACGCTTGTAAATATCAGCAACACACAAGGTGACCTTCAGCAGACTCCACCTGGTGACGCTGAGCTGCTGCTGGTTGAATAACTGGACGCTGAGCGGCTTCACCCAGCTGTGACCGGACGCACTGACATCTAAACATGGATTAAATGAGCCGATAATCCTGCTGCTTCCAAGTGTCGAACACGAACGCAGCTTTGAAATGAACGCTCTTTCAGTCGGTGGTTGTACGGTTGGATTTGGCGGGAGAGGCTCTGCTGTCTGAAGGAGCTCTCAGAGTCTGAGAGAGATAATCCCCCAAAACAAAACCACTGCTCTGCTTAAGAAGCATCAACAGGAAGAACATTAAAGAGCCAGAAACAACAGAGCTGCTGATCCAGCCTCAACACGACGCTCGACAACGAGTCCTCGAGGATGACATCAACATCCTGACCGTCTCTTCATCCCAGGGAGCCAATAAAAGACACCTAGACTGTCCCAGCATTCATGTGGTGTCAGAATAATCAGGTAAATTAGTTTCCAACTGGGACAATTCACTTGAACGCCTCCTCAAGTCTCGCTGACGTCACATCTACAGAAACATGGAGGACGACAGTAAATGTTGGATAGTAAATCTGTGTGACGGACTCTGCTGAACCTCTAAAGCTCCGCTCTCACAGGACGACTTACTGGAACATTAATTAATGAAGGGTTAATGAAATTAGCTGAAACGTTCGGCCTGAATGTCACAGAACCAACCGGGTCAAAGGATTTTAGAAAACTTCACTTTTTAACTTTTAATATCTGTTCCTTGGTTCTACTGACCGAAGCCTGAAAGTACAAGGGAAAATAAATAGAGACG
>NC_079385.1:20740302-20822802 GCF_021018895.1 Seriola aureovittata
GCATCGCTGCAACGAGCTGATAGTGTTTTCTGCTGTCGGGAGGAACGACACCAGATCTGTGACTTGTTATAGAAGATCAGAGAAGCAGCTTTCCCCCTCCATCTACTGCTCGGCCTCTTTTCCTCCGAGCCTCCTTCAATCTGAATTTCTCCCTGACTCGTTGTGTTCAGGCTGCGGTGAGGAGGGGGAAACGAAGGGCGAGCTAAAGCTAACAATTAAGCATCCTGGGCTGGATGCTCCTGTCCACAGGATGCTAATTATCAGAGGCAGAGAGACACTGTGCAGCTCATCAGCTGCTCTGTGTCATTACACAGCAGCAAACCAAGAGGACGGAGGAAAAGGAAAGGCTGAAGGAAAATAACATGTGACGGAGGAAGTGTCAGAGGTGGGCGTGTCAGGAAGGTGGAGGTGTTAGCACCTGAACGTTAGCTGTCACTCAGCAGAGTTACATCATTTCCTGTTTGTCAGGAGCTGCCAGTGAAGGTGTCGGTGTCGGCTGGAGGTGAAACCCCCCCCCACCCCCCCCCGTACTCCGACTCCCCTTACTCAACAGTTTCAGGCCTGCGTGAGGTTTGGGTTTCCCTCATCTCAAAATAGCACAGACAAATATGTTTGCCCCCCCCACAAGATACCACCCACTCATATCGCTGCTCCAGTTCATCACAGAGGAGACTGAGGAACACACTTACCAGAACAGAAGGACCCCCCCCCCCCCCCCCCCCCCCACTGTCCAAACAAGTACTCCATATGAACTAAGCAAAAACAGTGTTTGGTTGTGACACAGTTTGTATAAACCATCGTGGGTGAAGAGTAGCGGCGAGCAAACAAACATTCGAAACAAGCGTCAAAGTGGCGGGAAAGATACAAATCACAACTTCCAGTCAGGACTTTCACAATAAAACCATAAGAGACAAAAAGGTCGCCCACCCTCCAAAGTACAATAACTCCAATGTGACGTGAACGCAGCGCGCCCTCATCCATCCGCCACCTTCACCGCTGAAGTGACTCGTTACCCGCCTATTAGTTGTCATGATTTTCTAATGATCAGTTGTTGACATTAATAATCACGTGCCTCCAGTTTTTATGAATCTCAAGATGGTGGCAAGTTACTTTGATGCTTCACTCATCTGTGGTCGGAGGCAGCAGTTATTCTGGGTAATGTAGGAGAAGGAGGGAAGCTGGATGAGCAGCAACGAGCTCTGACTGATGAGACGTGACGGCGTCGGATGATGCACTGAGTGAATTCTTCTTTTAAATTAGCTGCTGGTGATTGACAGCTGACCACGCCTCCTTCTTTAGCTCAGGAGGAGGAGCTGACAGATGTGACAGATGCTTCGTAACAGTGTCGCATTGAACTGTTCCCTAACAAACACTGAAGGTTTCTGCTTCAACACAACAGCCGCAGAGTGGGGGGGGGGGGGGGGGTAGATGGCTGCTGATGTGTGGGGGCTTTTATTGTCACGTAGGCAAAACCTGGTGTCATAGTGGAGAGGGGTGGGGGTGGGGGAGGGGGTGACTCCATGTCCTTGTCAAGGACCTAATTACCTGCAGCAGGAGGGGAGGGGGAGAATAACACAGAGACCGCTCATACTCTTATTTCCTGAGTGGATGAAGTGTGACGGCTCAGTGAAAATATCCCGAGGGTTCACACCTGCATTTAGATTAATATATGAACTACTCATGAAACTCTGTTCCAGTATTTACTTCTGCTTTAGTCGCCCACGTCTTAGCGCTAAACAAACTTACAATGATGACGGAGAATTCGGAGTGGGGGAAATGAGCTGTACTGTTATGTGAAGCAGGTGGGGTCTGAATAGGAAGGTCTGAAATAGAGAAAGTCATGAGATACACAGATTGTGAAGGTCTTTGAGGTAAATGTGGGGTGGGTGCGTTCTGCCCTCCGTGGTGCGATCGCTCAACACCGAACCGGTTACTGTGAACAGGAACTCCAAGAAGACGCCTCTGTAGCAGAACTGTTGTACGAAGCGGATTAAACTACTTAAAATGACTGGAGAGGTTGAAAAAGTCTGATTGCATTTTATCTCTTTGCTGACATCGTTAAATTCGCTCAAAGGAAAGGTCGTCATAAAACTAACAAAACAAAAGGATATAAAATATAACTGAAAAAATAGTTGTATCCAGCAGAAATGCCTCTTCAAGCCAGGAAGGAGGACGGACAGGATGGGATGTTTTTTACACTTCAGAGAGTCATGAAGCGATAGGAAGAAGAGAAAACCTTTAGAAAGATGATGACAGGGTGACAAATGTCGAACCCATGGAGTTTCCAGGGGAAACCGACAGTCACTCCTCTGGGGACAAACATCCCCCGCCAACCCTCCAGAGCCCCGAACATCCAGGACTTCCACATTCTCCAGATACAGACGACTGCTGGACAAAGATGCAGGAACAATTAAAATCAAACACTAGGCTTTAAAAGTTGAGTAACTGAAGCGAGCTGCAGCTGCAGGAATCAGTCACCACCTGCTCTGATTAAAGCTCAACTTTGGCAAAAGATTTTATGTATTTTGATGGCAGCTCTGAGTGAACACATCTGCTCCATAGTTTAGATTTCTATATTTCTGTTGGCCATGCCGCCTCCTTCAGAGGTGTGTCGGCAGTTACCTGCTGCCCCGAGGCGTTTAAAGACCTGCAACCACTGCAGGAATTCAGTGACGTGTCTGGTTGAGAAAGACCTGTCAAACACACAGGGAAGGGGTTAGCTCACAGCAGATGTATGACACCACTAATGGGAGGATCTTAGCACAACAATTATCCTCTAATTAAGTCTCCACACTGAGGCAGTTATCATCCCTGAGGGCTGCAATGATTCATTCACTGTATCAGCGCATTGATTATAGAATATAACGACTCAACATTGATTTTCTATCAGATGTAAAGAGAATGAATCACTGTGAGTTGAGTTGTGATCAATACGAAGTCTTCATTTATATTTCAGGCAGTAAATTTACATGAAAAACAAACATTAACATGAACTTATCCATGCTCCAATATAAGGCTAACACGATCGTTAACAATGCCACCATTCGCCATGTGATCAAACAAATTAAACCAAAACCATTCAGACGGGACTGACATTATCTCCACTGCGCTCCTCAGTAAATCAGCTCACTGTTTTGGACTCATTGTTTAAACCCTGTTGAGGAAAGGATCTGGTTTGTGATAGACGTGGACATTCAGCAAGATAAACACTAAGGACAGGAAGACACTGGATGCGTTGCGTGTGCGTGGCGACTGAAGGACGTCTTGGTTTTCATTTTGCCGCCAATGTTACTGAGTTTAGAGCAACATGCTGCCAGCGTGAGAGGCGCGTGTCACACGGCTGCGTCACGTGATCTACAGCTGCCGAATCTCTCAGAGAAAACATCTGTTGATGTCATAGTGACATCATAACAGCAACATCACATAAAACTGACACCATCCACTGTAGCTGCCTCTCAATCTGAATATGTCAGACATGAAAAAATATATATTTTTTAACCATTGTAGCAGCTGCTTGTGGAGACAGAGACATTTTACATACAACATAAAAACATAAATCAGAAATGAATTTCCAGTGAAGAGGAATTCAACATTCCAGTAACCTGCAAACTAAAAGCCTCCCCATGGGGGAATCCAATCTGAACGAGGCTCAACATTTCAGGGAGTCTAATAAATTGCATTGCACGTCCATCTTACGTTCTGTCTGACTTCAGTGTGTAAAAGGGAACTTTTATTTACATCCTTCAGTTTATTGAAAACATATTTCAGGGGATCAAAGTACACAGGAGGATTCTGACAACACTGACGAATCACAGCGTCATGGCCTTCCACAGCTGAACGTGAGGGCGGTAAAATTCAGGGATGAATGTTCAGGCGTCACATCTTTTATTGGGGTGTGATGGATGGCGGCGTGTCAGCGTCCGAGTCGTCGCCGCCTCCAAACAGATTTGTAGTTTTGTTGGGAAAAAACAGCTTCAGCAGTTTTTTTTTTTTCCCAGGGCATGGAGGTGGAGTCATCCTCGGGGGGTGTGAGCGGCGTGCTGACGGGCAGGGGGGGACAGGTGCAAGCATGCAGTCAATCCTCTAAGTATAGACTCCACCACCACCACCACCCTAGCATTCCTGCCGCGCCCCTCACTGTGGGGATAACAATACAGCAGCTCAGATGACGGACGCTGAAAAGCCTCCTGCTGTCACTCCGCCAAAGGCTCCAGCACTCGCACTCTGCACTGCTTCCCTCCACCATGTGACACCCCCACCCCCCCCACCCCCCAAAAAAATCCCATCCTCCACACACTTGTCACGGCCATCGTCATGCCAACACATAATACCAGCGATGCCCACAAAGGCAGAGCAGCTAGGCAACACTGCTCCTGTGTGGAGCTCTGAGTTTAAAGCTCCGATGAGACAGATGTATAGATTCTTTATTGTCATTGCATTTAAATACACAACGAAATAATAAAAATCTGCATATAAACAAGAAACAATTCAACTTTACAGGCGTAAAACTGATACGTTTTGCGACACAGAAGAAGATACAGAATGTGAGTGACTATGAAACTAACTTTAATGAAGCACCATGAACACACCACAGACTGCAGTTAACATGAAGAAGACGTTTGATTGGACGTGTTCTGTCCCTGCAGATTATCTGTTGGACAAACCTCTGCTGCTCTCAGACATGATTTTATCTGAAGAGCTGAGCGTGTCACTTCTTCTTCTTCTTCTTTTTTAACTGTGCTGCTTGTCACATCTCTTCAGGAAGCTCAGTGACTTAAACAGACAGGCTCCAATCCCTCCTGCATATAAAACAGTGCTCAGGATTTACCTTGTACATCCACTGTAACTGGAGAACACCTGGTTCTGACAATCCTGACTAACTCAAAAAATAACGCCATTACAGAGAAACTGTGCAGCTGAATAAAATCTCAGCAAGCCATTTATAACTTTACACCCTAATCAAACCATTTCTGTTTGATTAATTAATGACTTAACTGCTGCAAAACATCCTCGTTATCGCTCTTTAAAATAAAACATTACATTTGAATCACAGAGCAACGCTTCAGTGCCAGAAGGTCATTTAACATCTTTCATGAATTCTTAAAAACCCTTTTAACCATCTGAATAAAAAAAATATTTTCAACCCCTTTCCTTTTGCACAACACAAGAAAAAACAAGTGTTATATTTAAATGGAAAAGGCCCATAAAATAATATGAAAAAAACATTATTATAGACAAATACAGATTGAACAAAGATGTGTGTAATTTCTGGCGACCATTTGTCGGATGTTTCAACTTGGAAAGAAGAGAAAAAAAAATTTATTGTGCAGCAGAAATAAACAGTTTTTGATGAGAAAAATCTTTTATGATTATGAAAATACCAACAGAACAGTAATAAATGTTGATAAATGTCTTTCTGAGTTTCTCAAATGTAGTTATTTTCAGAAAGTCGTTGTTAAACTCAAACGTAATGGTTATATGAGGGTCAAACTGTGTGGTGTCAAACCTTGAGGCTTTATTTTTTGGAGGATCGATGTGCAGACATCTTTTTCTTTAATGGTATTTTTCCAGGACAAAATTTGAACAAATCTCTGGACAAAATAATTATGAAAGTTTTTTTGTTGCGTCCGTTTAAGAAGCCAAATGAATCTTAATAGTCGCAAAACAACAGTCATTTTTCCTCATTTTTAATCCAAAAATGACTTGGTTCAACCCCGAATTGCTGATCAGACTGATAAACCCTTGTGATTAATGATCAGCTGTGCAGGCAGACACCAGCGACTGATGGGGGCTCGCACTCACCTCCCCCCTCTGCAGCACACAGGACCATTACTGGATGAAGACAGTGCAGACATTGACTTACAGTAAGCGGGAGCTGCAGGCTCTCGTCAATCTCCCGAATGAGGGCTGCTGACTGGAGGTGCTGCAGCTCTCGGGTAGTTAGCCAGTGTAATTGGTTTGTACACAGCACTCAGACCTGCTGAGGTAAACACCTGGTTAAAGGTGTAATAGTGCCAGACGTCCCCTGTGAAGACTGTTCACTGGAGTTGAACAAGAAAACAGTCGAACAGACAGAAACTGTAGCTGTGTCCCAATTCAGAGTCTCGTCCCATTTTGAAGGTTCCTTCAAATATGGCCGAGAAATGCGTCCTCCTTTTCCTGTGGTCCAACCTATCGCAAGATTCACTGCATGTCGGTAATGAAACCAAACAGCACCAACAGAGAGTCTGAGGATTACACTGTTAAATGTCAGTATTGTGTTTCAAGCCGAGGTCTTAAAATCTACATAAAATTTTTTTTTAAAAAGTGTTGTCAAGGTTGCTAGGCGACAGGGGCTGCGCTTTGCAACGCAACAGTAAGGGCGGGAAAGTGAAAATCCTCCGTAGAGCAGACCGTCTCATTTCTGTTAAGCCTTCCCGGTCGATGAGCCTTCGTAGACATCACAGACCACGACGTCTTCGCCTTCCTGTACCTGGCTCTGTTGTAGGTCCTCTCCTCTTGGACTTTGACGATCTCTGTCTGCACCTGTATTCATTCACCTGCCAGTTCTTTTACTGGTAGTCTCTCTTCTTTATGACCGAGTTGTTCTGTATTTGAAGTGTATTGACCAACAGCTACAATAATAATCTACCAATCTTCCATTTAATTCAATGCACTGGTTCCTTTTTAGATTTGATTTAAGGAAGGACAAGACGAAGACCTTTATTTTAACAGACTGCAACAGTAGTATAATTTTTTATTATTAATATATGATCCATAAGGAGAAGCTCCTGTTTGAGTATTGCCTCTCCTCTACAAAACACCCATTATCACCTACTGTAATTTCCTTAATTTGTATTTGAACTTCAGTAAAAAGAAGGCAGGAACCATGTTCATGGATCAAACCTCACTGATCAAAAGCAGAAACCTCGGAGAGTGCGTGAATACCAGTTCCCTGTTTATCTTTAATATGTGAGCGTGAGGTTTTATTGATCTGCGACGCAGCGGAGAGAGAACAGGCAGTGACCAGCCAGTAACAGGCTTCACAGTGAAGGTGGTGTTTGTGACATGATTTATGGGCATTTAGATTGAGAGTGAGACCCCCAGCCCGTCTCCCCGCCTCCCTGCACACAGCACATACATGCACATGAACACATACTTGAACACACACATTCAGCCTGAGTGTGATTGCAGCTATGCAGTGGAGCGTTGGGAAGGGGTCGTCCTTGTCTCTTTGCAGCTGGTTTATTTCCTGTCATGCAGCTTCTGACTTCATGATCTCAGTCTCAGTTGGGGGGGGGCAGCACAGCACAGCATGGCTCCTCTGCAGTCAGAGTCAATTTACCACAAGATCTTAACGGCAAATGGTGCAAATCTGAATAAATGGCCTGATTGTGGATGACGTTTGGTGCATCGCAGCCTGCAGATGTTCATGTTCCCTGAATGCTGATGGGAGGGTTTTACATTAAAATACAAACATTTGTTGAGTGTTATTACTTCTGCCTGGCAGGTCGTTCACAGTCTGTTGGTTTGTGTGTGTTTTAGTTATATTTCTAAAACGTGAAAAGATTTTAATGAGAATTTGTGCACAGTTCGGTCAGAGACAAAGGACCGAGTGCAAAGGATTGTGACATTTTCACTGTGTTATCATGATGCGCTTCATCCATCTCTATGTGCAGGTGTGGGTCTGAACTCACCCAGAAAGATCCATCCACATCTAATCCATATTGTAACATGGACAATATGTTTTGTAATTGTAATTTTGCTTATCAGCATCAAGGGTTTAAGGGAGGGACGTGTTGTTTGCGATACAGATTAAAAAATATTGGATGATAATCAGTAAAACTGTGTTAACATGATGCTGTTCTCCACATGTACTATTACAGAGTGAAATCAGCAATTCCATTTTAAAAGGTTTACAATAAAAACATTTAAATAGCTTCTTGATCTAGAGTAATTAATTAATTGGCCATTAATTATCAATTAAATCTCACAAAATGCATCATTACTAATGTTCAACATGACTTTATGACAGAAACATGAAAAATAATTTCACGGTTGTTTTAGCTAATTTAGCCTGGAGCCAGTACTTGTTCTGTACATGCTAAATTCACACAGCATCAGTTCCATCAAATGAACATCATCAGCTCATAATCAGGCTCAACTGCCAAGAGAAAATATTTAACTTTTGTAAATTACATTTAACAATAAGAAATATCCTACTGAGGCCTTTTGTTAGGAAACTGAATTCTAAGCTTTTCAAGATTTTCACACCTGTAGATACTCTGATGGTTATTCAGTCTGGAACCAGGCAACAACATCAGTTCTGTTTTTAACAACTGATTTTGACGAACTGATTCAGTCGCTGGATTGAACTCGTTGGGTGCGTTGGGTTACGGCGTTGTGAATGGCTGACGACAGGTCACCGGTGATGGATGTGTTTACTGCCTACTTCCTCCATAAACAGCTATCCTCTGATTGGAGTGCTGCTTTTATTGACAGGAGGTCATTTTTATTTCCTCCTTTTTTTAAAACTTGAGCAGGTCTCGTCAATAATTAGCTCACTAAGAAATTACTTCATTAAAAAAAAAATCACTGAATCTAAAGTAGTAATAAATAATAATAATAAAAATTAATAAAAACTTTTTTGGACTGAAATGCAAAAGGAAAGAAATTTACACAGCTTTGTCTGATTTATGTAATTATTGAAATCTTTAGTATATTTTAAAAATAAATAAATAAAAATACTTTGTCTTCCAACAGTGTCTTAATTTCACAGATTCATTTACTTGGTGTGTTTGGTTCTTGGCTTTCATGCATTCTGTCATGTTTTTCAATGGAAGACACTTTTTGTTAGTTTTGTTTTGGACTTTTTCACTTCCTGTTTTATTTTGTAATTTGGTTCCTTGTGTGTCTCAGTGCTTTTGCTTCCTGTCTTGGTCTTGTTTCTGTGTGGTGATTGTCTGCCCCGCCCTGATGTGTTTCACCTGTGTGCAATCACCTTGCCTCCTTATCTATATAGTCTTTGTGCTTCCGTTTGTCTGTGTTGGTTCGTCAGTTTTGTTCTGGGTTTGTTCATGTCACGTTCACGTTTGCTAATAAACCTGTCTGAACCGTTCTCTCAAGAGTTGGCTGCATTTGAGTCCCACTTACCTCAAAAACCTGTGACACATTCATCATCTCGGTTTGTGCAGCTGCTGGCAAAGGTTTTTCTTTGTTTGCTTTTTGCCCAAATTTCATCTCATATCAAAATGCATATAAATAAAGCCATGAAATGTCAGTTCTTTGAACAGAGACATTTTATCCTAAGCAAGTTCACAATGTGACTCCAGTGGGACTTGAACCCACCACCTTTGAATTATTTCATCTATGCCTAAAAGTCCAATGCACTATCCATTACTCCATGGAGCCACAATGAGTCGTTTGATTACACTGAGCTTATGATGAAGATTTCCTTTGACTATACATTCATACACTGACTTCAGCAGCAAGAAGGAAACTTGGTTCCACTGGGGATTGAACCCAGGACCTTCTGCGTGTAAAGCAGACGTGATGACCACTACACTATGGAACCACAATACACCTTTATCTAACAGTTTTGTGATGTGCATCGTAACCGTTGGGCTACTGGAGCGCTAGCTGTTGTCAGGTATACTAAACTTTCTAATACCACACAGAATGTACTTTAACACCTGATCACAGTCCCACTGTCCTATGATTAGACAGCACTAGAGTTATTCATTATTATTTCACATTTTGTCAGAACTTCCCAGCAGCTCAACAATAACTCCTTATGATATAATTAGTTCAATTAATGCGACTTGGGCCCAGCATAAAACTGTGTGGTATCTTGAGGTGCTGATGTGAAGAAGTGATCACCGCTGACACGTCTTTACTTGCAATCAAAAAGAAGTTTATTTACAAGAAAGAAACAGTGTCAAAAAGTGCCGAATCCTGGAGCATCTCTGCCAATGTGAGATCTCTCTCCTTCTGTCTCACAAACCCCTCTATTTATCCGTCTCAACCCTCCTTTGGGAGTTGTCCTTCTTTCAATAGAGTAGCCTTTACCCAGAGGTTGACCACATCTGGTCTCAGGCCTCTGGTCTTTGACCTCTAACCTTTGGGCCAGCAAAGACCCCCACATCCTGGGTCTCCCTTATCATGGTTAACAGAAAACTGATGTGTGAAGAGTCTTACCCCTTAATACACATTCCTTAACTTCAACTTATAATGGATGGCTCAAGGAAACCTTCCAACAACATCTTAGTTGGCACCCTTCTTGAACTTTAGAGTAAGACATACATAAAGGAAGAGCATACAACCATTTAGACTATTAAGATAAAGGAGAATTGAGGTGGGTAATACACTACAACTGATGGATGGATTAACCTGTTAAAAATGATTAGAGCTTTTGCTCATTGTGAAACAATGAGCTTGCGACCCTCTGTAGCTGCATCACAGTCCACGTCTCCTGACAGCCTGCGATCGGTTACACAAACATTTCACAGCGACATCACGGCCTGCAGCCGCCAAGAGGAAATATTTAAACAAGACTTTTTAAAACCTTCACAGGCCTTTTTTGTGGAAAGTGAATTCAGTGCTTTTTAAGACCTTTCCTGACCCGCAGAAACTCTGCTGCAGGCTGTAAACATCACACCACCTCCTGCTCGGCTCTGACGTGGATATAACCTGCTTCAGATTACACTCCAACGATCAACTACAGACGCTGTGAATCTGTTCTTACCGCTGCAGTCGAGTCATGAGGATGAACAAACTCTTATCTCTGCTTTCTGTTGCACTGACAGACACCTCCTTAAGACAACATGCTCACACACACCCACACACTGTTTTAGGGTTTTGATCCAGATTAAACAGTTAGTTTTTACAGCTGCCAATAAAAAGCCCGTCTTTGTGTCTGTGAGTAAGATTAATAAGTTAATATTTTATGAGCTGGTTATAAAGGAATTTGCACAATGATCTCAGAGCAGGATGTGAAGACACACCTCTGTGATACTGTGAATCATTTGAATGGTCGGTGGAACTTGGCTTTAGCATCCAAAGCTAATCAGATAATATCGTCAATGATCATCCCGTGTATTGATCAGCTAACCGTCAGGGGGATCGCTGTAGTTTTGACGGTTTAGGACCTAAAGGTACTGAAGGTCACTAAACTCTGCTGTGCCCAGAGACAACAGGTAACCCTTAACTACAGGTGACAGTTGATTAGTGGGAAGCTGGTGAGGGATCATAACACCTTCATTTGGTTCATCTGCATCCTGTCGTGACCAAAAATGATCAATACCAGGGGGAAACTGAGCTTTCCAAATAAAAGGTACCACTTTAATTGTATTTAAATTTTCCCACATAATTATATTCGAAGGTTCGGGACCAAAAACTGACCTGAAAGAATGAAGAGTGTGTCACACTTTTATAAACTATAAAAGGTTTCTGCAGGTGTTTGTAGAAGTGTTAAAGTTGTTGTGTAGGTTGTTGCGTCTCTTTTCCACTGACTCCTCAGTGCAGCTCGATCCTTCCTGCCTCCGAACTGACGCCAGGACGGCAGAGTCACACAGGAAGGACTGAACATCACCTTCTCACACTAGACGCTGCGCTGGCCCTGAACTTTCTCTCTAACACACTTTCAGAAGTTTATTTAGGAGGGTTGGGCTTCCAGTTTTTGACTTGTCACTCTCCCTGCAGGAGGGAGGAGTCGAAGGTCATCAGGTAAACTCAGCTCACCTGGTCTGTTTCTCTCCTGAGCATTTGTTGTTTCTGTCTTGCACCTTCCGTCAGACAGTCCTACACTGTCTTAACTTTGATTTATTGGTTTTTATTCTCCTCAGGCTCGTGATAAATGTCCCGTCAGACACAGCTGGTTAAATGACGGTTTCCTCTGCACCTTCAGCAGCTGTTTGAGTCTCTGCTCCTGTGATCTCATTGGTCCACAGGAGAGAAACTTCCAGCTGATTGTGGTTGAAGCCGAGGAAATCAGATTCCTGAATCCTCATCAAAGCGCTGAGAGAGAAGCTCGTCTTCATGGGGACGAGCTTTGTTTCCTCGTCCTTCTCTTTGAGGTTTAGAGGAAGAGAAGAAGAGGAGGGAGTCGAGCTCTCGGGGTAATTCAAGAGACTCGCTCTGAACAGGAGGAAATAACGTCTGGAAGTAATTAGTACAAGAAAATCCCAGTGAGATGACTTGCGTGTGTCTAATATCGGGCAAATATGCTTCCTATTTTTCTGTCTTTGTGCTTTATACAATGTTGATTAGCATCTGATGGTCCACTGAACAGTTTCCACCAGGCAGAAAAAACATCTTCACTGAATCTCTGTCGAGTCTCTGGAAGATTCAAACCAGTGGAAACGTCTGAGTCGAAACATTTCAACCTGATTTCAACTTTCCAAAGAAGTTTAAATAAGTAGAAACAGAGATTATTAATAGCTCAGCATATTTTAGATTATTGAAGCCTGCAGGGAAAAAAAAAACTCAGTGGCCAAAACTATATGGACACCACCCTGTTATTTTCAGGTCGTCAGACACGACCTCTTCAGAGTTGGTAAGAACATTCACTTGGAGTCAAGGATGAACTGATTGGATTTTGGTGGCTAAAGGTCAAAGTGCAAAGGTCAAGGTCAGTGTGACCTCACAAACAATAAACAGGGATGTAAGAACTAGTCTGAGTGGAGGAGGGATACGACCACGAGGAGGTGATTCGACAAATAAAAAGAGAGTGAGGGAAGGATGGAGGTGAGATTTTAAAAAGAGAAAACCAGGATAAATTTGCAGCCCTACAGAATTGTCTCAAACTAACAGTTAAACATTAAATGAAACTGTAAGAATTCATGTCGAGATCAATAAATTCTTCCAAAGTGATGAAAACTTCAGCTGGACTCGATCAGCATAAACAAGAATAAAACCCCTTCAGGCCTCGTCACGTCAGCTGATTCCAAACCTTTGCATCATCTTATTTTCTCTGCAGGTCAGAAGTTTAGCGCTCGTGTCTCTTTCTTGTCCGTCTTCATTTCGTCACACGCTCCAGCTGACGAAGCTCGTCCATGTTTCTGGGTCACCTCGCTGCCTCCGACATGTTTCCGTGGGAACAGACCTAAATGTCAGTAGCCGTGGTTACAAGTTTGTGTTTTATTCCGAGCGAAGATTTGGGGTCAGCTGTTTACATGGATGTGATCTAATACAGTCTGGTGTCTGTCGTCCGGGTTCATTCCTTCGTACATGAACCTGCTTCTTCTGTTCCGTCCGTCTGCACCTGAACTTTCATTTAGTTCTCTTTAAATAAATCTGCTGTTCTTCAGTCGCTTCATCCGTCCACTGACTGCTGCGTCTCCAGACCAGCGTCCTGTTGCACAATTCATTTAATACTAATATGAATTATTGTTTCATCCAGCTGGAAGTGGAACTGATATAAATGAATGCACTTAATGTCTTAAAGTTTAACTGTTTATATTTTATAATTAATATAATGTTGCATGAAGTCTCAGTGTCCTTGGCCTTGTTTCTACATCTACCTCGTTCTCACGCCGACAGATTTGATTCTGTTCTGCCAAAAACATCGTAAAATATCATTTTAATTTAAATTTTAACGAACGCCAAGCAGCAATGGTTTTCATCCAAAACATATTTGGCAAAGTGACATTTAGTCTGATTTGTGGCGCGGAGCCGGATCAGAGACGATCTGCTTCCCGCCATGATCACTAATAGAAGCTGACAGAAGTCAGAGACGTCTCATTGCCCCTTTAAAAGAAGGTAAACACCACGACGCTCTCTGCCCCCCCCCCATCACAGCCGAGCACGCGGCTCCACTGACAGGGGGGATTGCTGGTTTCCAGGCAACACACACTCACAAAGCGGCCGTGCGAGCAGGTGCTGAGGACTTCTGCTGGTGGGTGGCGAGCGACTGTTCACCAGCGTCACTTTTACTGGTCGGTGCGGTTTATTTTTATCACCGAGCCCGTCCCATGGAGCCAAACCTGGCCCCAAAAACCTACACACTGATGACAAGCTGGGGCTGGTTGTCGAGGTCGCCCCCGGGGGGGGGGGGGGGGCGGGGGGGGGGCGGGGCGGTCCCACACCTCAGAGTCTGACAGTGATAATGTGTGAAGACTGACGCTCTGACAGCTGGAGAATAAACCACATCAAAAATAAAAATTACACCAATGTTAAGATACTTGGCTCGCGCCGCGGTTTCCAACCAGAGAGCTTCTGCCTCGGTTTGGAAATTCATACTCAACTGATAGAAAATCAACAATTTTACCAATCAATTATATCATTGATCATTTATAAAGCAAAAACTTTTCCAGCTTCTCCAGTCTGAGGATTTGTTTTGCTTTTTCTGATTTGATCATTTTACACTGAATGTTTGTTTTTGTGTTTTATCCTTTTGGTCAGAAAAAAAATTTCCAAAAACGAAATAATAATAATTTTCATTTTAAAACAAATTTCACCCACATTTTTTCCATATTGTAACATTTATAGACAGATGTAGATATTGGAGGCTGAAACTAAATCAGAGGATGCATCTTTAAATATTTAAAAACTCACGTTAACCTGACATTATTATTATAAATATATTAAATATCTGCCAATTTCCTCCATGAGCTGAAAGTTGTCGGTTCATCTCCATCATAAATGAAGTCATTTGCTTCATGATTAATAAAAAGAATTTAGATAAATGGAGAATTTACAACATCTGGAAGAATCCTGTCGTCTAGTGTTTTCACATTCAACCCATCTGTGACCCGTGAACACGAACACTCGGAGCAGCTGCCGCCTTGCTCAACGGCACATCAGCCGTGGATATGAAGGCAGGGTTAGTGCGGTTCATTGTCTCCCCCCTCCCACAGGGAATCAAACCCCCGACCTTTCCGTCCTGAACTTCTCTGACCTCCTCCAGCTCGGACTGAACACCTCAGGCAAAATAAAAAGCTGTGTGTGTTTTCAGCTGCTTGGGGATATTATGTAATTACAGAACGAGCAAATTACCAGGTGGAGATTCAGAGCAAATACAGTTTCACCAAAGTGCAGATGGAAAATAAAAACAACTTTTCTCCCAGTTTTCCTGAGAGCTGTCAGAAGGAAACTCCAACACCTGGTGATAGGAGAGGATGAATATGAATATTCTCCTTTTGAAACCAGATGGACACGATGTATATCGTATATATACGTATATATATACTGTATATGATTATAAATATGATATTTATTCATTTGTTTTTCCAGTAACAGAGATGTGATATTCTCTCGCTCCGTACACATTTCAAAGTGAGGCTGTGTTTTTATGAATTCAGATCAACATCTAATAACTCTGTTGGATTTCATATGTTAATTTATGTTGAGGATCAGATCATCACTTACACAGTGTTGTAGCTCTTTGATATGATAATGTCTTTTCATGGCACACTCTCACACTGTGTATTATGTTGGAGATGAAAAGCTTGGCACTGATCTGGAGCCTGTGAGCTTCAGATGCTCGACAGAGAGAAAACAAGGTGTTTCATTCATCTGCTGGATTTACCTTCACAACCCGAATCAACATTTTAATCTTTAAACTTTAAACAAGAACTTTGTGTTTCCTGGATTCACCAGCTGTTTAACACAAACGCTAACGTTAGCATGCTAACATTTAGCCTCTCTCAGTTAAACTGTTACGTCCAGTTTTAAAGTGACAGCGGCACATTTGGGTCAACACAAAAACAGCAGTGAGGTTTAATAACCAGCTCGTAGGTGATTTCCTGCCTGTTTCCTTTTCACTGCTGTTGTGTGAATATTAGCTGCTGGTTGGTTGATGCAGAATCGGACGATTATTTGCTGCTGTAGGATCCGGTTTCTGTGTCTTTATACTTTTCATACATTTCTAATTGTCTTGTAAACATGTATTAGACTGATGAGCAGTGAACGATGATGAAAACAGGTTTATATCCAGTTAACTTCTCGTTAACTACCTTCCTCTCATTCAAAGGAAAAGCATCGTTACGTTTTCTCAGCTTTTGTCCGGTGATGTAGAATAAGAGTTTTCACCCTCTGCAGAAACTCAAGGTCACATCGAACGTAATGTAGAACAAATGTGATAAGAAATAAAAACCAATACAATATTTACTGCAGCGTAGTTCTGTGCCACATGGAAACAAAAGTGGTGGCTGCAGTTTGTCCCAGTTCTATAGTGATATAGAGATTTGAGTGTCAGGCTGTGGCGTTGTGGCGCTGTGGCGCTGTGGCGCTGTGGCGTTGTGGCGCTGTGGCGTTGTGCGGTCTGATGGCACAAAGGTTCAGAGATGTCGGGTTTTGAAAGTGAAGATCTGCTGCTTTTCGTTTCTTTCACTGTAATTCAAACATTCACACAATCTGTTCATTCGCTCATAAACAAAATGATCGGTTAAGTGAGACGCCTGTCTGAGCGTCACGTGTCTTTGCTTCTGTTTCTCACTTCGCTTTATGAGTCAGAACAGACTCAGCTACAAGTTCACCGACACATTATCCTGCTCGGCCGCTTCCCATCATGCCACAGTGCTGTGTTGTGTCATGTTGTTGGTTTCGATAGGTGAAACCGGCATGTTTTCCTCGCAGGTAGAAACAAGGCCGTTCTGTCCGGGCAGAGCTGACAGGTGCACTGTGTACATTGGACCGCAGCCTGAGACGCGCTGCCAACTGCAACTAGGGCACACGCTTGGCAGGAAGACAGCGGCGCTACAGCCGCCCTCAGACCGGGATGGAAAAAACATAATGAGCATAAATAAGCAGGGGAGCGCTCGGTGTGCACCGACACAGAGGACAAACACGGCTCTGCTGTTATTTCCTTATACAAGCAGACAAGTGGCTGCTTTTTCAAGAGTGTCCTTTTCCTGAGTAAACAGCCCCAGGCCTGACACGCCCTGCACTTTATTTCCCGTCAGCAATTAGCTGAGCCTAAAAACTCTGTTTCAGGCTGAGCTCAGGACACAGGACCTTTCAATATCCAGCTTTGTTTCAGGACCATGAGGTCATGTCCTCAGTTTATAGAGTTTCTGACCCTCATCACATATTTTCCACTTTTGTCTGATACTGTCTGACAAGATCTGACTTTAAGCAAATCCTCATCTATTTGAATCAAATGATTTAACAAGTGATTTTAAATGAATCAATGAAATCACACGATTCAGTTTGAATTAAAAATGTGCAGTATTCAGACTGATTCATTCATAAAATCCTGTGTGCAGCCATTTGACAATATATGCAACATATCTGGGTCAAAATGTGACTGTAAGTTTAGATTGTGCAACATGGTGCAAAAGTTACTGTGTTTTTATATGTTAAATATAAATGTGTTAGCTTAGCTCAGCTAAACCATCTGAATAGCAACTATCAGTACAGATGATTATAGGAAGAGTCAGTGAGTCTGTTTACATCTGGATTCAGTGCAAAGTTTTGTGCAAAAGAAAATGCAAATAAATTCACATTTCCATCCACTGCTGTTATTAAACCACAACAGGTGCAAATCAATGAAAACGGCTCCAGTCAAATGTTGGAAGATAATGTTGAAAACATGATGAAAATGTATTAATTTAAATGTTTCATTATCGCTTCATGCAGATCTGATGTTTTTGTTTTCAGGGCTTCAAGTCTGTTTCCACTGCACTTTTATTTTCCTCTTCCCACCTCAGCCGAGCACTAAAACTTTCTAGCAGCTGCTTTTTTTTTTTAATTCAATAATTGAAAATGCAAAGTGAAAAACAGGTTGACAAAAAAAAACACTAAATTACTGAATGTAAATACATGAATGTCTGCTGCAGAAAAGAAAGGCAACTTCAGAAATGGTGTATACACATGTAAACAGTCAGATCCTGGTTTCACACACGCTTCAGACGAGCTGTAGGTGAAGCAGAGAGGAGCCGAGCGGTTCCCGCCTCCTGGAGATCAGGTGACACTTTCCCATCAGCTTCCTCTGAGACATTAGCTTCCCGAGCTGCTGAGGCGATTCCCGTCCAGACGTTTTCCAGGTGCGTGTCAGAGGGTGAGACTCTGCGGGTGAGGGTGAATGACGGACAGCTGTTTGTGTGAGAGGATTATGTTTTAGTGGCTGTGATGACGAGCTCTTTGAAGTCAGTGCTGTGGGTAAAACGAAGGGAAACTCGGGGCTTATGTGTGACAGCTTTAATGCTGATACTCAAGAGACCCAGAAGCTTTGAACATGAAAAACACCTGGTTGATGTTTTCTCTTGCTGTGTCGTGGTAAAAGGTCAGTCGGGGTCAAATACCAAAAGTACTCTACATGTACAGCTACTCTCCTCCACGCTGCAGCACCGTCCTCTGACTCAGGAAACACTGAACACGTTCAGAGCAAGTGTCTCATCTCCAGATAAATATTGATGCAGTTTAAACCTGCGATTGTTTATATTCTTTTGGCCACTTGAGGTCAGTGGAAACCAGTTGTGAACATCATAACTATCTCCAGCAGTTACAGAGCAACACAATGATTCATGTGGACCTGTGTTAGTGTCATCTGACGAATCCAACCTGGGAAACCATCAATCCTCTGGTGCGACCCGTACGAGCGTCCGCGGACCTCGGTTGTCATGGTTACAACGATAAACACACGGACTGTATCTACCTTTGTTGCCCTAGTTACTGTAATAACGATCATGGCTCAGTTAGGTTTAGGAAAACACGGTGATTTGGGTTAAGATAAGTTCTTCCTCAACATTAAACGATCTTTGTTGCCATGGTTACATCATAAACAGCTGGTTTCACGTGGGAATCGAACGCCGCTCTCCTGTGTCACATCCATCCATCCATCCTCCTCCTGACGTGGACTCTGTCGCTCTTTATACCACGACACCGACACTTTTCCTTTCGCTCCTGTCATCATCACTACGACCGCTAAATGTCGCCTAGCAACAAAACCTAAGTATGATGTCATAATAAGCTGCTGCACAGACGAGCTGTGGGCTCGTTTTCTTCAGGAGGACGGACTCTTTTAGCTCTTTGTTCGGGCAGGTGTTTCTGTCTGTGGACAGATGTTGTCACGGCGATAACGTCACGAAACGTTACGGCTGAGATCAAAATCAAGGCGGAGTTTGAAGCCAGGTGTGATCCGACACACGAGTACTGAGTAATGTGATGACGACGTATCGGCTGGTGTGATCACATCGTTCGACGGTCTGCTGCCCAGAGAACAAAATAAATCCATGATGACTGTAAGATCACTGTCTGGACCTGGTTTCCATGGTTTCCACTCACTCTTACAGCAGAATCTTCTGCCGGACCAGCAGAGGAAGACGCCTCTCTCTCAGATACAGATGTTCCATCCACAGATGTTGCCCTCCTCTGACGCGCTGACACGCGTCTTCATCAGCAGCATCAGATGGCACCAGTCGGCTCGCAGCCATTAATAAGCGGCTCCAGTGTGGATATATGCAAAGACCTCGTCCCTTTGAAGCACAAAATGTTCCTCTTTGATGTTTTCCTGCACAGATTCGACATTATTTCTTCTTCTCTTCACTAAAATCCTCTCTGTCATTTTCACAGTCGCCAGTCGTTTGTAAATGTGAGTCTAGTGCTCGTGACATGATTACCCAGATTTATAGTTATATACTCGGGTTTTTCAAATATAATGAAGCGTGGAGGATGTTAACGTGCACGACTTCAAACCTCCGTCACCTGAGTCAGAACTACAACTCTGAACCGACGGGACGCACAGAGGGAATCATCATCTCTGATCTTCATCACAAAGAGACAAACATAATCCTGATTGGACCTTAAACCTGCTCCTTGTAACTCCAGAGCCTGAGATTCATGTCATTTTAAACTTTTCTTCAGAATCAAAGTGATTGATTGATTGATTGATTGATTGATTGATTGATTGATTGATTGATAGTCATCTGTACATCCACTGTAGTAAACAGGAGCTGTTGATGGCAAATTCTGCAAATTTAATTTAACAAAACATGAACAAATATAGGTTGAAACATCAGGGTTCAAGCTGCACATGATGCAACCTTAAAGTTCAAGACTTTTATTGTTTAAATTTAACATTATCCAAAAGACCTGAGGAAAAATAAATCAAATATACTGTAGATCTTGAAGCTGATATTCAGTGTGTGTGTGTGTGTGTGTGTGTGTGTGTGTGTGTGTGTGTGTGTGTGTGTGTCTCAGCTGCAGCAGTGGCCTTCAGTCTCTGTTTCTGTCCTCGTCTCAGAAATAAGCCTCTCAGCTCAGCAACAGTCGAGTTCCCCAGAGGCTTCATGTGCATAATCTCCCAATATGGTGTGTGTGTGTGTGTGTGTGTGTGTGTGTGTGTGTGTTTATAACCTTGTGAGAACCTGTTTAAACTGTAGACCTTCACACTGCTGATGTTTTTTGCAGAGCAACAACACATCTGAAGAATCTTCTGAAGCTGCTCGAATGAAAAGGAAAAAGATTCGTCTCTGAAACGCCGATGGAGAATCCGACTCTTCTGTCTCAGAGTCGAGTGTTAAAGACAAACAGCAACAAGCTGAGTGGCTCCGTTCCTCAGTAACTCTGTCAACATAAATGACAAGTTATAATGTGTCACCGTTACTTGTGCTGGACAAATTAAAGCTAATTAATAATTAGATAATTAGATGTATTAGCTGTAATTTACTGTTGCCGATAGAAGAGTCGTTACCAAAGTCATCAGGGTTCATCCTCAGGGCGCCACGATCAGTAACGCTTTGAAACAACTTCTTCAAATTTGTCACAAACATTTATTTGCACTCAAGGATGAACTGATAAGATTGTGATGGTCAAAGGTCAAAGGCCAAGGTCACCGTGACCTTGGCCTTTGACCTTGACCACTGTGACGTTTAACACGTTTTTGGCGATAACTCACGAATTCATTCACGACTTATGACACAATTTAACTCAAATGTCTACAAGGATAATTTGAAGTGATGACATATTACATCCAAAAGGTCAAAGGTCAACTTCACTGTGACATCATAATGTTAAAACACATCTAAAGGCTGTAGCTCAGGAAGGAGAGACTGGCCGTGTGTCCTGTCACTCGGCTGGTTGGTGAAGGAAACAACCACGAGGTGATTCTGGTTTTCTTTTTCGAAGCAGGTCATTCACTTTAAAAACTCACAAACCAGCCACAACCAGGAAACCAGTAACTGGCTTTAATATCTTTATGTTCACTGTGACCCAGTGGCTCCATCCTGCTGCAGAAAGCTTTAACGAACTATATTAAAGGTCAAGAGGTCACCAGGATTACTCCTCTGAGGACTCTGTAGGTAAATCTGATATGAAATTCCAGCTAATAACTCCTTGTTCTCTGTAGGAACCTGCTGACTGCTCTCTCCTGTGAACTCTTCTTCTTCACTGCTCCCTTCTTGAGCGTTAACCTAAAAACCGGAGCGCCTCAGGACTCCGGCCTGCTCGTCTATAAAGCCCCGATAAAGGCTGTGCAGGAGGTTTGGCATTTCGCTTCAGCTGCGCATGTTGTTGTGGGAAGCCGGCCATCTGTCATCTCGCGTGGCAGGGGTTGAGGATGGCCCGGGGCGCCGGGGGGCCAGGAGGCGGCGCACCAGAGGGGCCTCCGGGCCTGGCTCGGCCCCCGTGATCCCAGCGTGGCATTTCCATCCGGCTGTGACCACCTGAGCACCGAGCTGCAGAGCGACGGTTCGAGTTAGAGGGAGAGGATCGATGGCCTAACGGATGGATGATGGCGTGTACTCAGGCCTCCATCGGTCCTGTTTTCCCTCCGTAATCACAGGGATTTCTTGCTTGTCGTTGCGTTACGATGCCTTATCAAACCGGTCGATTTAATTAGAATCAGCTGCCTCCACCTCAACGTGTGTTTCGCTTCTCAAATGACTTTAGATTGATTTCCGTGCTGGGATGGATTAACCATGAGGTTATTTTTAACCTCAGAGTGAACACAGTGAGAAAGATGCTTGAGGCTCCAGTTTCAGCTTTTATCAACAATTACTACAAAGTTTTTGTGCATCAGAACGTCCTTTAGTAAGATATGTCAAACATGTCATGAGCTTCACCTGATGACGGTCTGAAACATTTTACATAAAGTGAGAATAAGTGACTTATTTGGTTCGTTTGTGAAATAATGAAACGGATGAAAATAAGATTTTAAAAACAAAACAAAACAGAAATCTTTGTTTTTCAGGTTTTAGTTTCAGCAGTTCACAGCTTTCAAAAACACTGAACATCTATCTTTTATCTTTAGCATTCTGAGCTAACGTCAGGAAGCTAAGATGCTAACACAGATTTAATCTTTACAGTGTTAGCCTGATGGGAACGTCATTAGTTCTGCAGATATTTGGTCATGAATCAAAGTATTGGACTAATTAACTGTTGATGTGACGATGAGGGAAAATCAGAGGATCAGCAGTTGAGTTAATAGAGTTCATCCTCAGGGGAGCGTGAAAGTCTGAACCATATCATCACAATCCATCCAACAGCTGTTGAGATGTTTCACTCAGAACCAAAACCTTGCTGATGTTGCTAAAGGACAAGCGAGAGGATTCATCCTCTGAGGACCACGAATGCACCAAATTTCATGGCAATACAGACGTAGTTTTGAGTAATTCCTAATGTATTTTTAATGATTTTAATTCCTGCTGGACGAGTGAACTGCAATTCTTTCAGGTTGAAACAAATCCACTTTCCTCTGCACATTAAGATTTATTTTCCAAATCTTCTATTGTCTCAAAAAACCTCTTCAGTTTCTCAAAGGTTGAAGTTATTTTTGATTCAGTGACTTGAGCGAAAGCAGCAAACAAAAATCTAAATGTAAAAAGATGACGATTACATAAGAGTTGATTCACCAGCTCTGATGCTCGACGTCTTCTCAGGGAGCAACATATTTCACTGGAGTGAAGCCGGAGGAGAAAGTCCGTCCGTGGCTTTGATAAATCACCAGCGGTTCGACCTTCGCCGGCCGAGCGGTCCGCCGTCCTTCGCGGAAAAACGTCCGGCCGCGTTTCTCCACGTCAGGACTCGGACGTGCGATCCATCACTCTGGCATCATGTGCTGTCACCGATGAGATGAGTACAGGAGCTTTATTGTGCCTCGGCGGCGACAAGGACGCAGCAGGATTGATGTTAAATGTTCTGATCAATAAGGTGATGCCACGGACTTCACATCCAATACTGAGGAGGTGCATTAACCTGCTGCGGTCGGGGTGATGCTTCTTTAAATTAAGTGGCCCTGTCACTCCCCCTCATGTCAGCCTGCGATGTTAAACTGCCCTCTTTACAAGCACATGAAGAAGAGTGTGTGACGGGCTGCTGAGCGAAGCCCCGGCGTCGATGTTTATGCAAACGTCCTCCGAGGTGCGTTTGTTTTCCCACAACAATGAAGTAATTCCCGGCGTCCTCGTGAGTCAGTCTCTGATGTTGCCGTGGTAATTTATGAACACGTGAGTGGCTGAAAGAGACGCTGAGGGGCTGCGACATTCAACCTTCAGCAGCCATCTTTATCCGCTCAGACACAAGAGGCTGGAAGATTAAAGCATCCGGCTGCAGCAGGAGACAGGAAGCGTCAGTTTAAAGCAGCTATAATCAATACTCTGATCATAACAATGGATCAAATCACTGTCTAATGTGAAATGTGCGCAGCGTCGCTCGGCTCCTCGCAGCTTTACAGTGTTACAGCTCATTATTTTAGTTTTATGACCCACAACTTGTTATTGTTCCCTCTCACCGTCTCGTGATGCGTTCACAGGCTCGGAAAACACAAACACAGCAGGTAGCAGCTGATTTCCCTGTGGAGTTGGAGGAGACCAAAACCAGAGCTAAAAGAAGAGGGAACATGTTGATTATTCATCACAACTGCACATGAATGATCATGTTGTTGTGTTTGTGTTGTGTCAACAACAACAACAACAACCTGCGATCACAGGTTTCATGTTGTGCAACATGTTGTAAATAAATCATGTGATTTGACTTTGGCAGCAGCTGAAACGTGATATCTCCGTGACGCCTCGAGGGAATTTGTTTAGATTTTACAAAAACATTCATTTGGACTCAAGTATGAACCGATTTGATTTTGGTGGTCAAAGGTCAAAGGTCAAGGTCTTTGTGACCTCACAAAACACATTTTTGGGCTTAACTCACAAATTCATGTAGTTCTTACGACACAATTTAACTCAAATGTCTGACAGGATCAAGGACATTTATATCAAAAAGGTCAAAGGTCAACTTCTCTGTGACATCATAACTGTTTGTGATTTGATTGTGACCAGATTTCCTGCGACCTGGCTGGTGATTGGTCACACACCAGAGTTAAAGCTTTTCAATCACTATAAATCATATCAGCTGATGTTGATGCAGCATTCATGTTCAAACAGCCCAGACTGTAAAATGTCCAATGATTTTCTTGGACCTTACAGAATTCAGTTTCACAAACTTTTTACATGTGAAGCAGCAGAAATTGTTGATGAAGCATTAGATTAATTCAGACACTAAGAAACACTCAATAAATAAAATACAAACCTGGTGAAGACACGGCGGGATATGAAGCACATGATGTGTGAGATATCTGGGACGTGTTGATCTTCTCATGCGTCAGTGCTTTTCCTGCTGTTGGTTATCTAACATACAGCGTCTTGTGGTGGGATGACTGACGCACTGACACATGCAGTTCACCCACGTACCAGGTGTACAGGTCTTCAGCATCCAGGGGAGGTCACCTGCAGACCTCCTCCGAATCTCCTCCACCAGATCCTCCAGAGAGAGAGAGAGAGAGAGTCCAACCTCACTCTCCCCGAGAGGTGAGACGCTCAGAGGCTGGAAGCTGCTGGAGGAGAGAGGGAAGGATTCAGAGCAGCAGGAAAACAACAAGGTGTATATTTTATACATTTACTAGATAAACAACATCGACCAGACGACAAGAAAAGGGAGCAAAGACGATGTGGTTCATGGTCAGCGTCTAAACTCCCAGCTCACCCTGGTCCAATGACTCAGAAACATGTTTATTACCAAGTACGTTTTCATATACAAGGAATCTGTCTTCCCTGTCAGCTGTGGTTAACTGGTATGACACATCCTCCAGTGACACAGCAGTTACTAGCAGTGCTAACACTAAACGAGGCTAAACAGGAAATGACAACAGGTTAAACTTAAAAACACATCAAAGAGCAGCTTGTGGAGGACTTCCTGTCTGAGCTGCACCATGCACAGACGTGTCAGGCCCAGCTCCTCACCACACTTGATTTATCCCTGCAAAAATATTTTTTAGAAAAACATCTTGATACACAAGAAGCTAACGTCAGCGCAGGAGTGATTCAGAACGAGCTAATGATAGCACGGGCCTTCGCTCCTTCTGGGTTTTATCTTGTATGAAAATCTCTTTCCTCAGAACATAGTTTATAACTTCAACATTAATGTAAAACCTCACATTTAGAGATGAATGCAGCTTCTCTCAACACAAACTGTGTCATCAGACCTCAGGTTGTTTGAAACATGCGTTTGGCCACTGAACACTCCAGTTTATTTCAGTTACCTTTGAACACACGTCAGTCATGCTCTGTCGACTGTTCACATCCTTCAGAAACATGTCTGCTCGGAGGCTCGGCTTCCTGCCGGAGGTTTCCCCTCAGCGTTGGATACGTGGTGTAAAGAGGCAGATTAGAGTCTCTGAAGGAATCTGCACGGCTCAGCTTCGATGTCCCCTCTCACTGAAATGGCTTAACTGAAAATAAAAGCGCCAGAGAAGAAGAAGAAGAAGAAGAAGAAGAAGAAGAAGAAGAAGAAGAAGAAGAAGAGAGGGCAGGGAACGACACTTCCTCGCTGGCAGGAGCAGCCTTCTGAAAATACAGTTAATTGAGTGTTATGTTTCAGTTTGTTTTTTCAGTCTTGTCGAGGCCCGTCTTTGGCAGCGACGGACGTGTTTGGACGAGGAACAGTTGGACGTCTTTTACCAAACCCCGGGCGGCTGCCCAAACATGAAGCCCACAAGAAAATCAGGTTCCTGGAGCAGCACAGGCCCACAGACGGCTTTATATTTAGTGTCTGCACACAACCTCTGTCTCTGCTCTCTTCAAGTTACACCGAAGGAAATGAATCACCAACTCTGAGACGTCTCAGAGTGTTACTCAGTACTTAAGAAGTGCATGTCACTGTGAACGTTCAAGAGCTTCAGACTGACCCAAACCAGCACAGTGGGCTCCAGTTTTCACTGTTTTAAAAACTGATAATTAGTGGAATCATCCACGTAATAATCAGCAGATTAATCGACATTGAAAACAATCTTTAGCTGCCATGATTCTGAGCCCCACGTCCAATGTGTGCACATGAAAAAACATGTATTATCTGCTCTAAAACAGGCTTCATCTGGACTCGTCTGAATCCCCCACAGGCAGAGAAAAGGAGATTTAAGAGAAAAGACCAACACAGTGCGACGTGACGGAGACAGAGGCAGACAGAGAGGCTGCGGTGTCAGCTCTCCGTCAGTGTTTGTTGCAGGTTTTGGATGAAGAGAAGCCGGAGGAACAGATCTCTTCCCCTTTCACCTTTAGTCAGGAGTTTGTCTGAAGTGCACAAAAGTTTCCACCTCAGCGAGGATGCAAATGAAACCAGGAGAGATTTTGGCAAGAAAGTCTGTTTTGTGGGTTTGGATACTTCTCCTCTCAGTGACCTTTACTGAAGCTGATACTGATGAGACTCAAATCCTCCAAATCCCCTGAACGGAAAACCAAACCTACAACTCTAAATATACTGACTAAACAACCAAACTAGAGAGGTTTGTGTATCAGCATGCTGTCCTTAAAGGTTTCAAGAGAACTGATGATTAGCTCGCCAGCGCAACTCTTCATTAATGCATGAAAGTTATTTCCTCTGTATCACAGGTAGCAAAATAAATCAAATACTACCTCCTCATCTGGACCAATTCTTGCAGCTGTCAGTCAATACAGGAGGATAACAGGAAGTATATGGGCCAGACTCGGGCCGAGGACTCAGGCAGATGATTGTTGTTTATTTTGCTCTCTGGGATGTTACAGTGTGTGGATAATAAGGTCGGCTAATGTTGAATCCTTCATTTCCAAACCAGTAGTTCCCATAAGTCATTACTAAGACTTCAGACCTCTGACAGTACGAGTCTTAACCACGCGTCGACCTCAAAGGCTGAAAACTGAAGAACCAGGAGCTGCAGTTCCTCTAACGACCACTAGAGTCTGGCTCCAACAGTGAGTCAGTCCCCATAGACTCCCATGTTAAAATGTCCAACTTTACAGCAGAAATAAACATATTTACAGCCTGGTACAAAAACTGTTTTGTACTCGCTCCACCTTTTTGCCCATTTTTGGATTTGCCCAGGTCAGGGGCGGAGTCAGACACTGTCAAAATGGCGACAGTGGTGCAGCTCACTCTGAGCTTCTTCAGAAACCTGTGGGTGACGTCACGGAGGCAACGTCCATCTTTATTTACAGTCTATGGTCTTTAATAGAGCAACAGTAGAAAAACATTTGGTTGGTTCACAAAATAAAGTGTTTTATAAAATAAAGCCATGATCATTTTTATTTCTCAGTGAACTTCATTCAAAGTGCAGGTAAGAGTAGATCAGTATTTGCTGCTTGCTTTGCTTGAGCTGAGATTTTATTTTTCTTCGAGCTGCAGCAGTCCCACATTTATAATGTCAGATCTGTCAAATACTTCCTTAACGGTGAACACAAGTTCATGACAAGCAGCAGAAGTTGACCAACACAAGGAGGCCGAGCGCAGACGGAGAATTAAAAGACAAAATATCACAGCTGACTGTGTGTTGTGGAAAGTGAAAGGTCATATTTCTTCTACTAATTCACTGTCACCGTCAGATAAACATGTCACATTTTTGGCAGCCTACCTACATATCTGAGTTATCTCGGAGTTGTTCTAACAGCTCCACGAGCCTGCAGGTCTGAGCACGACCGTTCAATCTGACATAAACTGAGAAGTAACGTTCGCCAAACAAAGCGTGACAGCGCGCTGAGAGCCGTCAACCAAACAATGTGTGGAGAGGAAGTGGCGCAGCAGCAGGGAGGATGTTCCTGACTGACAGATGAATTTCCTCTGGGGGTGAGAACAGCAGAAACACAGGATCCAGGACACACTGGATGTATAATGAAATACTTTAGTCACAAAATAAAGATTTCAGAAAGTTTGTTCAAAATTTTATCACCTGTGTTTGTCTATTATAAATTATATTATCCTGTTGCCTTGAAAGGAGCTATCTGTAAGTCTGTCTATTGCTACATAGCAAACATTAGCATCAACAGCTGTTTACTAACCAGTTTTGACAAGAGCTTCAGCAATTGTTGTGTTTACGTGAGGGAGGTTATAATACGTCCCCTGAGCAGCCACCTTTTTAAGGGCAGACTGGACGCTTCAGTGACTCAGTATTGGAAAGTGATGAGAGTTAGCTGGTTAGCATGCTGATAGAAAATAAAGAAAAACAACATTGTTGTTTTCCACCTCTGGAGACAGCTGTTGGTGAGTAAAAGAATTAAATTTTATGCTGAACTCACAACGTTTCTTCTAGACTAGTAAGTAAACAGCTGCTAATGCTAATGCTAGCTATATAGTGGTGGCAAAACAAACCGCTCCTTTAAGAAAATGTGGTGTTTTTGTTTCCACTACAGCTGGAAACTGAATGACTTTAAATCACAGGAACCTACAGACTTTACAACACACACTTAACAACTGTCTGCCAACACACAATGTATGTTTTGTTTGTTTTGTTTGTTTTATTATGTTAAGTAGAGATATGTTGCGTTGCGTTATGTGACATTGTGATATGTGATGTTGCGTCATGTGGCGTTGTAATGCATAACTTTGTGACACGTGACGTTTCGTAATGTGATGCTACCGTCATTGATGTTGTCACACGGTACGTTTCGTAACATTATATTGCGTTGTGTCACAATGAATGCAGCATGTGTTTTAACTTTAATTCATTTTAATTTAAGTTTTAATTAGCTCCTAATTAAAATTAAGAATTAAAACTCCTCATTCGAAACCTCCATCTGTGAAATATATAATGTTCATGGTCAATCTGCAGAACTACCAGAAGGTGAATCAGTGTTTCATGTATCAGTGAGCAACAGATACACAAACCATACAAAGCTTCTTATTCAAAAGCCTCTAAAATGTGAAGATGTTCAGTCGATGACAATGACAGCTGAATGAAACAGTGACTGCTGAATGAAACAATGACAGCTGAATGAAACAGTGACTGCTGAATGAAACAATGACAGCTGAATGAAACAGTGACTGCTGAATTAAACAGTGACAGCTGAATGAAACAGTGACTGCTGAATGAAACAGTGACTGCTGAATGAAACAATGACTGCTGAATGAAACTGACAGCTGAATGAAACATTGACTGCTGAATGAAACAATGACTGCTGAATGAAACAGTGACTGCTGAATGAAACAATGACTGCTGAATGAAACAGTGACAGCTGAATGAAACAGTGACTGCTGAATGAAACAGTGACTGCTGAATGAAACAGTGACTGCTGAATGAAACAATGACAGCTGAATGAAACATTGACTGCTGAATGAAACTGACAGCTGAATGAAACAATGACTGCTGAATGAAACAATGACTGCTGAATGAAACAGTGACTGCTGAATGAAACAATGACAGCTGAATGAAACAGTGACTGCTGAATGAAACTGACAGCTGAATGAAACAATGACTGCTGAATGAAACAATGACTGCTGAATGAAACAATGACTGCTGAATGAAACAGTGACAGCTGAATGAAACAGTGACTGCTGAATGAAACATTGACTGCTGAATGAAACTGACAGCTGAATGAAACAATGACTGCTGAATGAAACAATGACTGCTGAATGAAACAGTGACTGCTGAATGAAACAGTGACTGCTGAATGAAACAATGACTGCTGAATGAAACAGTGACTGCTGAATGAAACAGTGACTGCTGAATGAAACATTGACTGCTGAATGAAACTGACAGCTGAATGAAACAATGACTGCTGAATGAAACAATGACTGCTGAATGAAACAGTGACTGCTGAATGAAACAGTGAATGCTGAATGAAACAGCCTCAGTGAGGCTCTGCAGTGTGTCACAGGACAGGAGAGGGTCAGATCAAGGATTATTTTTATGTGCAGCAGCAGGATTAGTTAAACTCAACAGGCTCTCAGATGACAAAGGGAACTTTAACGGTTCGTCAGGGAGCGCCGTGTTAAGTCAGGTCAGTGAATCCTTCAGTCGGTCGCAGCGTACCGCTCTGAGCATGTGAATATTTAATGTGCGTCCTGAGGAAGCGTCGGCAGTCTGCCCCACTGAGGGGGATCGATGGGAAACACAACACTCACTGTCCCGAGTCTGATCATCATCGACCTGATGTGAAGTTCTCCAGTCTGAAGGAATCGTACAGACGTCTGTGAAGTGACGAAACGTGCGCTAAGACTGATGATTTCTCTTCATGTTTAGACTCAAACTAACACTGAACGTCTCTGAAGCAACAGTCCTGTGATTTATCCGACTCCTCTGAGCCATAGAGCTCCATTGTTCCCAGAAACCATTACAACACAGTGACTTCCCTGTTGCACTGCGTGACATGTTCCGTCATCACCGCGAACAAACACTGCAGCTTGTTTTGACCCGGTCCCAAACACTCTGTCCTGCTGTCACAAACACTCGCATGTGGATTAATCCACCGCTGAAAATAGTCCCAGCAAATGCTGAATGTGTCTCCTCCTCTTTGTTTTATGGAAAACTACAGTGAGCAGCTGTTTTAGAAAATTACTGCAACTTTTTATAAATGAAACTATATATTTATGAGGTGGTTTTAAAAATTTAAATCTTCAGTAGGAAACAATGGGCCGAGTAGAAGCATCAGAAAGTATTGAGAGACAGATTAACACATTGTTGGTTTGAGTTTTTACTATAAGAAAGTGTGTTTCATGCTCTCCCAGTGTAGATGAACAATTAAAACACAGTATTAAAACTCATTGCAGTTACTTGTTCTTAGTTTTATAGGGAGAAATATATTCTTTGTCCTACTTGATTCATTTTGTCTGGATTTTTGTTGGTTAGTCACATTAATGTTTTAGTTTTTTGTGTGTGTGTGTATTTATTTATTTGGACAATGCAATTTAACGTAGTTTCAAAACAAGGTATGAAATTAATGTGTTGAACAAAGAGTTTATAGCTGTTGTTAATTATGTAGTTGGGCTTTTACAAGCAAAAACAACATGATCGATAATATCCTTCAATTAACTAAAAACATACAGATGTTCAGTCTCAAATAAAGACTATTAACAACAGATAGGATTAGCTAGAAATGCTTGAAATGCACAGCTGTTTGCTTTTAGAGGAGTCTTCTGTTGTTGTGCTTGTGATTACATGGTGTCAGGGGGAGTTACACTGGGGTTAAAGGAAGGGTGGTGTCGACACCCAGAAAAACTGTCCACACATGTAAAGATAAAGTTTGTTTAGTCTGATGTTGCTCAGCGAGGTTAATGGTTTCCCCCTTATCTGAGCGACTGTAAGCGCGAGGCTTTGACAGCAAAGACTCATGGGAGCTGTTTATAATAAGAACTAAACGGTGGTCAGATTGTCTGATCTTCTTCCTGCTCCCCAGAGGACGAACCCTGCAGAATTTGAAGTGACCTCTCTGTGGTTTTGTTTGGCTCAGCTCTTAAACATCTGTGGCTGGATATGAAAACGCGACAAATAAGTCGGAGCTGAGAAGAAGCTCCGTAATAAATCACGAGGTCGACGCGACACAAAACACTCGCCGGTTTTCTACAAATACAGGTAAAGCAGCGCTGGGAAAAGAAATGACACAATTATGTATTATTTGTTATCTGGAGCTTGCATATGGTCATTCCTCAGTGAGAGAGAGATGGTAATCCAGAGGCCAGCTGGGACAATGTTTCCCATAAATCACAGTGACACCTTTAAATGGGCGAGGGACATTATCTCCATAAAAACAACGGTGGAGTTTTTCCTTTTTTTTTCAGCCTCGGGGCCCTGCAGCGACGGCCATGACGAATCAGAGAGTGTGTGTGTGTGTGTGTGTGTGTGTGTGTGTGTGTGTGTGTGTGTGTGTGTGTTTTGACATGTCGCTTCATTCATTTTGATCCATTCCCGCTCTGAGGTGAATGTAGACGGAGGTTTGGGTAAATGTCTGTGGTGACATCAGCTGATTGATTCTCTCTTTACTCCTGGTTTATTTTACCTTGATGGTTTTCTTCATTTCGCTGTGGGAGTCTCCGCCATCCTTCACTGTGTGAATGAACAGTCCAACACACACACACACACACACACACACACACACACACACACACACACACACATACGTACACGTCACATATCGAGCAGTTATTATATTTATATGTTCATGTGCAATCTTCGCCAAAGGGGAAGGTTTGTTGTTGGAAAATTAAAAAGCTTGTCTTTTATATTTTCCAAGCAGTAAATTATTACATTTAATATTTATGACATTAATTTCACCTGTAGCTGAAGCGTCTGCATCAGTTCGCTGGATTCTGTGAAGCTTTATGTTTTGAAATGATCGGACGAAAAGTTAGTTTTAGTTAGTTAGTTTTAAACAGCTGAGTTTATTCCTGGCGTTCACATGACTCGAGAGACTTCGAGCTCCTGGAAACGATGACGCGTTTCCTCCCTGATTGGGTCTCATCAGTCACGACGTCATTGCGCTCCTGTCATGTGACCCGTTCCCGAAAGACGAAAACAAACAGCGTTAAGTGTCTGCTAGCAGCCGCTGTGAATTTAAATTCTCCGTTTTAATGTTTCCAAATATCTGGTCGTAATTTTGACCGTTGCTGATTCTCGTGTGTATATTTCATGCAGTTAAAAAAAACACCTGCGAGCTGCGTCTCAATTGGCTGCATCTTCCAAGGATCCACCTGTTGGACCTTCGTGGCCTGCGAACATGAGTGGTCATGTGACATGTGTTGTCAGGTGTGTCGGTATGGACAGAGATCTGACACGGAGCTGAAACGCTCGTCTGGACAGAGGTGTGGACCTCGAAATGTACAGTTTGATTATAAGCAGCAGGAAACATAAAGCTGATGAAGTGTGTTTCATTACATATTGTGATAATCTTTGTGTGTTTTGTGACAGTTTCATGTACGTTCGCCTGCGTCTCGCCGCCTGCGTCTCTTGATGAATTCTGCAGCCTCTTGTCTTCAAAAGGACGGCGGCCATCGCTGCTTATCTCTCCCTCACAGCCTCCCCTCCGCCGCCGTTCAACATTTTAAAACCCCGACATCGGAGCGAACAGGAGTCCCACCTCCACCTCCTCCACCACAGCCTGCTGCCTCTGCCTCCCTCTCAGGGTTCCCCGGCAGATTAAAACAGTATTGTCTGGACATCAGTTAGTGGCTCTGGCTCCGCTCACAGGTGTGAGGTTTGTTTTCCCGGTGCGACCGCCTGAATGCTAATGAGGCAGCGGCTCGCTCGCCCGTTTCCACGGCGATAAATGTCCCGATGCTGTTGGCGTGAGTGTGACGAGGACATCACAGGCGTCAGTAAACACAGATATCACAAACACAGGATGATCCGGCCCGTCATGAAGAGGCATTTAAGATCCTGAACTTTCAGACGCAGTCGCTGCAGAACCGTCGAATATACAGACGTCAGGCCGTGAAACACCTGTGAGCCTCACAGGCCTCCGTCCTCCAGCAGGTGAAGACCTCCTGAACGTTACAGCTAAACTCAACAATTATATAATTACAGCAACAAGGAGGCGCTGCGACTCAGTTGATTCGTCGTTTGACTTCCTGTCCACAGCGGAAGTGATCAGTGCTGCAGTCCATGTAGTCAGATGGTTTTCCCACAGTTTTAGTATTTAATGAAGCATTGTCCAGGATCACTGACACACTAACTTGTTTGTAGAGGAAGAAGACACCTGCAGTTCCGTTGTTCTGGTGTCTGACAGGTGAACTCTTCTGCAGGACGTCAGACTGGGAATCTTAATGTCGCTCGTCAGAGTTTGTTTTTGAAACACTCCAAAGACGAGGAGCCACAGTGGAGAGAGTCGTGCCTCATTGGTTGTGTTTTCAAAGACGAAAAGAAAAAAGAAAAGAGACTTGGATGAGGATGAGGAGTAACTGGTTGGTTTGGTTCAACACCTCCATGACAGGGCGGCACTGGACCGCTCCCTGAGCCCGGAGGAGACGGTCCTGAGCAGGATGAACGAATCCAAGACTCAGACCAGATCAATGGAGCTGAGAGTTCACCTGCTCTGTCAGCTCACCTGCAGGTTTCCTTCTTGGTGTAATGAACATTTTCACACAGTACGAATCTCATTTGTTTGAAGTTATTATTTTTTGGGTCATTTTATGCCTTTATTATGAAAAGCGACAGGTAGTGATGTCATGTACCGACTGATGACACGAGTTACTGCTTCTGTTGGTGGTTGAAATCATGGAACAACCGCAACATTCGACTGTTTCAGACTTTAAGTTTATAGAAATATGTTGATTATAGCAATAATTATAAAGGTCTGTTTAGAATAAAGATGCAATCATAGTTTCTCACACTGATACTTTGCAACATACAAACGTTTGTATTTGCCAATTTTATGTTGCGAATTCTGACTTTTTGCTCAGAAAATGTGGAAAAAATTTTCACGTGGCCATAATTATCTTCCGTATGTTCCTGGGCACATCTCACTGATGACAGACGTCTGTTTATACGATAGGATAGCAGCGTCCAGGAAAAGTTTCCAATGCTCCAGATCAAGAAGAAATTCAGATTGTTATCAGCTTCTCCTCGTTGGAGAGTTCAGAAACATGTTGACAGTGTTTGTGTAATAACTCTCACTGCCACAAGTGGGAGACAAAAGCTCCTCACCAGGTTTAAATCTAGAAAAGTACCTTCTTCCTTTCAACACCTCCAACAGTCACTGTCATCCTATGTACTAACCTGCATAATCACCCTCATCCATTCACTGCATTCTGCATTTACTGCTGTATTAACACCAGTTTAAGAGCAGAGGATCCAGATCCAGGTTGCATGTTGTCACCAGGTAAAAATAGTGTCATGGAAAGAATGAGGGATCTGCAGGTCTCAAACCCACAACCTTCATGCTGTGAGGTGACACAGATCCTCCGGCCGGACACGCCGCAGAGAAACGTGTATTAATTGGCACCAGGAGAGCGAGCGCGTCCGCACGAAGCTGCAGAATGCATTCTGCGTCCAGAATGTCATCAGGACCTTGAGATTACAACGGAAAATCAATTAGAGGCTGTAATGCGGAGCGGCGGGCCGAGGAGCTGCCGCCCGACTCTTCAGCTGATTGTCCCTGGCAGAGGTCAGAGGAGCTCTCCAAACATTTCACACCCAACAACAGGAGCACTGAGGCTGAGTGATCTCTACACCCACAGCAACAGACCACACCACAGAGACTGAGGAACAGCATGTGGATCAGGTTTGGTCGGGTTATTTTCTAAAGCTCCTCCAGTGTAAAGGTGTGTGTCCATGTGTAGTGTGATTATAGATCAGCTCTAGCTTCTATATTAATACTGTGAAAGTATCAAAGCCTCAGTCCACAGAGAAATGCACACAGCCTGTATTCAGAAACTGAGCCTTAAAACCAGCCGTCAGGACTTCTGGAACTTTGTGATGTCACAACGAAGCAGTCACCAAGCCCCGCCCACCTGGACCCACCATCCAAACCTTGCAGGATTTGGTTTCTCTGAGAGTTTTTACCTGAAATCTGCTTTATTTTTATTGGATCACTCAGAAAACAGTCAGCCAATCAGAAGAGAGGCTCAGAGCCTCCTCTCTTCTGATTGGCTCACTGACCTGTTGTTACTAGAGCTCCAGAGAGAAGCCTGAGAGAGGAGATGTAAAACTACACTGAGATGGTTTTTATATCTTCTGATGGATCAACACTTCAAATAAAACACAGAAGAAGAAGAAAATATGGAGCTTTAACTTTAAAGAAATTTCCATTGTTTGTTTGTTCTGCCACAAATACTGTATATGTTGCTGTTGTTTATATATGTGGACCAGGAAGACTAGCAACCTAATTAGCATTTTTTTAAATCAAGAAAAAAGAGAAATGAAGATGAACGTGATGGTTTTAAAGGATAAGGAAGTGTTATATTCCATTTTCTACGGTTTTTCAAATGTGGTTCTCTTGTGCTGTTAATCAGTTATACTAAAATCAACTTGCGCAGATCAAGAGTTTACACATACTGATGTCATGAGCCCCCAACATCACCCAGCCCAAATGATTTTACATTAAAAATAGTCCCAAAAGACAGACATGCTGAATCTGCTGCATGGTCCTTTAAAGATGCAGCATCGCCACATGTGGACGCCCAGAGCTTTTCCTCAGGGTCTCACTTCTCTGGTCTGCAGCTGTGTTTGCTGCTGGAGCATTAAGATCTGCAGTTTTTGTTCGTGCTACGAGTGGAGTTCGTCCAATCATCACTGCTCGCCGTTCATCACGGCGTTCAGACGGCCTCAGGCGTGGATTCATCTGCCTGCAGCTCCCTGTGCTGAGAGGAGTGACACCACGACGACCGTCCGCTGCAACGTTGACATCTGCTGGCTGCTGCGCTGCAATACAGGAAGACGTGAAGGGTGTCAGAGCAGAACCAGGACCAGGTTCTCACTAGAACCTAAAAACATAACACAGAACCAACAGAAACAGCATCACAACAAACAATTCATTATCGATAATTAGCTGTAGAGATGCATTTATTAGCTGCTGATCCATTATCTGAAAATGGATGAATAACAAGGGCAGGGGGTGGAGGGGCGTGTGTGTGTGTGTGTGTGTGTGTGTGTGTGTGTGTGTGTTCAATAAAGCAAATTTGAATTCATGTTGTATTTGAATGCATAACATACATTTTATTTCAAGCTATTTGAAACTGCAATGTTATTGTTAAATGAAAATGTCTGTACATAATTTTAATACTAATAACATTTTATCTGCTGTGTGTTTCAGCAAAAGAAAGAAAAACACTCGGCAGGCGTCTGGAAATTAAACAATGGATGGTTTTAGTGGTGAATGGATGAATAGTTCTATGGTTCTTTGGATGGATGGATGGATGGATGGATGGATGGACCTTCTTGGTGGATGAAGAGACAGAGTGAACGTCTCCTGCTGCGTTTCGAATCGATTCTCAGATACAGTTTTATTTTCCCTCCAATCCCCCCCCACCCCCCCACCCAACCCCTCTGTCTCTATTTTTAGAGCCTGGTGGAAAGACATAGTAATGAACAGGATTCCCAGATCTCTCTCTCTCTCTCTCTCTCTCTCTCTCTCTCTCTCTCTCTCTCTCTCTCTCTCTGATCCAAGGAAACAGGAGGTAGCCGGAGAAAAGGAGGAAATACAGGAACCCAGGCGTTCTCTCCTTCAGCAGGATCAGATGTTTGTCGCTGCAGATGAACGATGACAGAATACCAACGTCTGCTGTAAACACACAGCTGAAAATCCAGTCTTCAAATCAACGACCTTGGATTCAAGGGTGTTGTCGTTTTATCAAGTGTGTGAACAGCACGAGTCAAATCTGAGGATTATTGTCGACCTTTATGAGTCTTTATCAGTCTCGTGTTCTTGTGGACGTCATCAACCACAGTCCAAATATTGTCCTAATCCAGAGTCCACATTAAAGTCCACAATTAAAGAACATTCAGTTTTGAGATTGTTCAGAAAAGAAAATGAACCTTCAAACGCCCTCCACTGATGAAGGGCATCTCATCCAGTTGAAAGCTCTGGAAAAATGCTGGTTTAGTTAAACCAGCATTTTCATTTGCTTCCATTTAAAATCAGCTGAACATTGAAAGAGTTGAGATTGTTTTGTCAGAGAAATTAATATTTAGTTTTTGAACCGAGGTTAATTAATCAAAATAGAAAACTGGCAAATTTGCTGTGTTTAAACAGATGTGATGTAGTCTACTGCTGGCGGCCATGTTTATGGAAAAATAACTGTGTGATTGAGTCATTCTCCTTTGTTTTTATAAAAAAAAATAAGCACGAGTTTACCACCAACATAAATTAGCAGTCTAATATTTGGTCCAGTTAAACTGAACGGTCGACCCCCTGCAGCTCCTGTGACAGTCAGTAAATCCCCTTTTTTCCTCTGACTATATTTAGATTAGTTGGTATTTATAATCTATCTTCCAGTTATAAACTCAGTCATACAGCATGTGGAGGTGTCAAGTATCTTCTGCCTGTGATTAAGCTCATCATTATTCTCTTCCATATTTGGGTCAAATAGTCCCTGTGTACTCTCTCAATTTGCATAATCACAGAATACCATATCAAAACCCTATTTTCTATAGTTTACTGCTTACAGATATATTCTGGTGGTGTGTATTTTCTGGTTGTGTGTTTGTGTGGAGCAGATAAGAGCAGATTTGAAGTTGTTTTCATTCATGGACTGAAACCATTTCCCCAGCGTTGTGCAGCCTGGATGTGAAGTGTTTACTCACCGGGCCGGACTGATGCTGCTGTTGTTGGCTGATAAGACATGAATGTGGACTAATCTGTTGTGTCCTGTAGATTACAAGTTAAAATGAAAGATGTGTTGACCTTAAAGAGTTAAAATGAGAATTGCTGCACAAGACAAATGGACTTCAGGTGTCTGTAATGAAGAAAAAATCATATAAAACTAAGGAGAATGATGCATCATAAAAGTAGTGTAGTGATGATGAGTACTCATCCACAAAAACCTATCTCTGCAAATAGTTTCCATATTTTTATCAAATTTACTGTAAATGTTCATGGTCCTCAGAGGATGCATCTTTTATATTTTAAGAGCCTTATCTCTCTCATCAGTCGTTTTGTGGGGTGTAATGAAGACTGCAGGCCGTAAGCCAGTGATTTTGTACAGATATTCATGGTTCCCAGAGGATGAATCCAAATGACTTTGGTGATCCCATGACTTTTTATCTAGCACTACCATGAGGTTAACATCTGTGGTTCAGAGTTAAATATCTTGACAGTTATCGAATGGATTGTCATGCATGTTGGTGTATACTGAATATTCGCAGTCCCCAGAGGATACTTTCTAAATACTTTATCCCCTGACTTGTCCTTTAGCACAACCAGCAGGTGGTGAAATATCCCAACATCTAACTGATGTATTGCCATAAAATTTTGTACAAAGATTTATGGTCCCCAGAGGATGAATCCTCATAAATTTGGGGATATTCTGACTTTATTTTTAGCACCATCACCAGGCCAAAGTTTCAATAACTCCATTACTTTGATTTATGACCAAAAACTTTCAAAAGAGTGAGTTCGATGTGCCATTTTGTTTTTCTAATGATTTCCTAGAAAGGAACTGATGTGTGGAACTGTAGTTTCTTGGGATTGTTTCCATCCATCCAACATTTTTGGGTCACAGGAAAAAATAGTGATATGAACTGGTAACACAAATTTATATTATCTTTTTTACTCTTCGCATTTTTGAAAATCTGCAGCGATTAGTCAATTAACTGATTAGTCAAATGACAGAAAATGAATCTGTTGCAATATTGACAATTAATAATATTTAGTCATTTATTGAGCAAAAATGTAAAAAATTCTGTGGTTCTTGGTTTCAATGTGAAAATTAACAGTTTTTCTATGTTTTATATGATTGTAAACTGAACATCTTTGGGTTTTAAAATGTTTGTCGGACAAAACATTTGCAATATTTGACCTTTAAAGAATTACCTCAAGCCATGGAAACTTGAAAAAAACTAATCAACAGTAAAGATAATCATTAAAGTTGATGATTTTGTAAACACACAAAAATAGATCTTGTCTTTTCAGGGTCAGGACCTGCTGATCATTTAGCCTCTGCCTCAGACAGCTTAGGAAATATCAGTGGGCCCAGTGTCGTTTCCTGAGGCACACCGAGACCTATGTTTGATATCTGAAGATTAAGAAAATAAAGAACTTAATATGTTTGTTATCGCAGGATAATAAGACGAGTTGTATCACAAGATTACAGTTCGATATCATCAGATGATAAAATAAGATATCAGACTTAAAAGACAAAAGCAGAGGGGCTGTGGCAGCCTGTCAGAGTGTTGGACACACAGTTATATCCCAATCAGCTTTAAATAAAGCTTAATAACTGCCTCTTTTAACAAGAGAAAACCCTCTCACTTTATATTGTTTGACTTTGCTCGGATTTCAGTGTGAATGATTTCCTTCTGCCTCATGTAACTCCCGCCTTTGTTCGGTCGTCTCTGAAACGCCGTCAGCTCCGGGCCAAAGGACAAAGACTCTTTCTCGGAAATTTCTCCCCACAGAGTGTGTGACAGATTTGCATATAAATTTGTTTGTGAGTAAATCCTTCCCTCCAGGATTTCTTTTAAACTCCAGCGCCTCAGCAGGAGCCGGCAGAGCTGAAGAAACCACAGACTCTTCAGATTTGAGTTTGACAGAGCGCTGTATTCAGATTAAAGTCCAATTCTCCCCTTCGTCCCTCTGACAGTCACAGCGAGGTATCAGGTGTTGATGCCACTTCAGTTCAAAATTCATATTCATATCACCAAAACATAGACGCAGAGCAAAAACACGTCACACAATATAAGTATAAAACAGTGAACACGTGAAGCTAATTACTAATTAAAAACTTAAAGAATAAAGCATAAAGTAGAATATAATGGAGCAAGATTTCAATTCAAAATGTTGATTTCACTTAAAAAATACAATTTTGTGCCTCTAGGACAATTATCTTGTAACAATTTTCAATACTTTTGGTCAAAGTTTTATCTTCTAATTTATTGTTTTGTCTTGTTTTATTCATATTTTCAGAAACTCCTCCATCATACATCCCAACAGGATATGGTTTACACTGTGTGTGACAGTTGTCTTAGCCTGTTTATCCTGTTCGCATCATATTTATTTGTGTTACAATAATTTTATGCCAACTCTTGACCAAGGAAGTGATTGAAAGCTCCAGAACAGCTGCTAAATAGACCATAAAACAGATGTTTTCAAGGTCAAAATGACACTAAAATCTCAGACATATTTTTTAGTGTTAGTACCTATAATAAATATATAGAGCAAAGGGTTGCAAATGCTACATGTATTATTATTTATTTATCTATTTTATTGTATAATGTATCTCTAGTTCATCTCTCATTTATTTTAGACTCTGTTTCTATTCTTATTTTATTTCTTATCACATTTTCCTTTTGTGCTGCTGCATCAAATTTGAATTTCCGCGACGGATCAATAAAGGTTCATCTTTTCTTATCTTACCAATATCTGGTTACTAATAAGAAGCTATTAAAACAAAGAAAGGTGCATGAAAATGCAGGTGAAAAAACAACATGACTGGCATAACTAGGGTGACAAATGAATTCTCTTAGCGACAAACATCATCATGCAGCAGCTAAAGAGTTAAAATCTGTAGTTTTTACACAGAGGTTTTTTTCTCGAGTTCCTGGAAATGTGTGAGATTCTTTGGACAGTTGGTGAATCCTGGTAGTAAATGAAATGTGATACAGACTCACAGTTTGCTGGAGCAGCTGTTTGGGTTTATGAAGGCGGCAGACTGAGCTGCTGCAGGGCCTCGCTTCTGTCCAGCAGATGTCAGGCTTTCACAACTTTACACCAACCTGACCTGAACTCATCCTTGTGTATTCTCCTTTCTCGTCACACACCTTTTCCATCTGAACATTAATGTGATGTGAAAACAGATTTGCTCTGCGCCTTGAGCGAAAGCTGATCTGAGACACGACGCTGAGAGAACGAGCGAACCTGTGACTTCTGATTTTCTCTCTCTCTAATCTCCTTTTACTTTCTTCCTCCTGTTCTCCGACTGTAAAGAAAATATAAATCCTCACTGGCGGATGGAAAGACTCACTGTCACCTGACAGTCAGGTGAAATTTGCGTCATCTCTGTGGATAATTACAGCAGTGAACAGGATTTTATCTTGATTTTATAAAACATATTGTTCCAAATTTAACAGATTAGAAAAAATATATATTTCCGTCACTAAACTGATGTTTTGTAACCGCAGAATCACAATAACAGTGAGTGATGGTCCAGAATCCATCAAGCCATCAACAGGTCCAACAAAGATCTTTCTTTTTCTGCTGTTTTTATAGTGATTTTCAAAGGTATTAATAATGTTTTCTGTCCCATGCATCAGCACAACTTCTCCTGTCCTAAATAAATAATAATATAAATAAATATAAGGAATCAATGTAGAAAAAAAACACAAAATGTATCTTTTTTTTTTTTTTTTTTTATTAAACCTGCACAAAAGTTACAAGGAAACTTTTCAACACACAGTAAGTGTGTTGAAAAGTTTAGTCACTTTTTAAAATATAGTCTTTACATTAATATTTGTCCTCTTGTATTTTATCATTTGAATGCTGGATATACACCTGTGTGGAAAATAATACAATTTATAAATAACAAAAAACACTGTGTTTCTTTCCTGAAAAAAACAGGTTTTTAATATAAAATTCATAGTTTTTCATCTTAAAGTCGCCGTGAAGCTTCAGCTCTGCTGCTCACTGATACAGACGAGTCTCAGGTGAAGTGTTCGCTTCACAGAGCTGTCACTCTTTCAGCTGAGTCACTGCAGGTGAGACGTCGTCAGAATAATAAAACCAGGAAATAAACAAACTGGAGTCAGATGAAGATCTGAACTGTCCATGTTAGACGTATCTGAACGTTGGTGCAAAGTTACTCAGTTCTGCTCGTTACATTTCTATTGATGCTCCGTAATGTGTTGATGTAATGAGTGCTTTTACTTTTGGTAAAATCTTGGTAAAATAAAAGTAAAAATAAAAGTATAAATATTATATATACAAGCAAAATTTTGGTGAATTTTGATGCAAATACTTTTTATACTTTTTACTTTTTTGTAGTACTTTACTTATTTATGTTCTATTTCTACATTGTGTGTGTTTAAGTTAAAGTTTTGAGCACTTCAAGAAGAAAACAGTAAATTAAAATCAACTCCACCTTCATTGGCTGCAACTTTAAAGTGATTAAAACATTAATGAATCACCAATTTAATGAAGCAATTAATATATCATGTGTAATGAGTGCTTTTACTTTTGGTAAAATAAAAGTAATAAGAAAGTATAAATATTATATATATACATTTTTGGTAAATTCTGATGCTGATACTTTTGTACTTTTACTTAAGTAATGCAGTATTTTACTTATATTTTACAGAGTATTTCTACATGTTTTTATTTAAGTGTAAATGTGTAGGAACATTATAAATAAATTAACAGGAATGGACACAGTTAATAGTTTATCAGGCCAAGCAGATGTGTAAATAAATATACAGTTTAAGAACAAAAGGAAACTTTAAAAAATATATTTAAAACAAACATAAAGTAAATTTAAGGTAGAATGTTAAATGTTTGTGAGATGAAACCAGGAAAGAATGATTTATTATTTGAAAACTTCCTCTTATGGATTAAAAGAGTAAAAGATGTGAGTTCTTCATTCACCTCTCTGTGACTCTGCACTGAGCATGCGCAGTACGTCATCCAGCCGGGGTCGATTGAGGAAGTTTGGATCTACTTTCCCTCGTGTTTATTAATACTAGCCATTAGCTCAGCTACAGTTACAGGTGAGTGTTTTCCCGCTTCGTACCTCTTCGTATCTCCTCGTTAACCTCCGTAAATGACACACGAAGCTTCGGCGGGTGGAGAGATGAGATATAACCGTGTGTTTGTGTCGTGCGTGTGTGATAAACGCGGGTTTTCAGCTGTAATTTAACCGCTCAGGTGTTCTCAGGTGCTAATTGCAGCATCGTACCGAGCAGCTTTCACTCCCAGCAGCCTGTGTGTCGGTGTGTGTTTGTCAGCTCGTGTTTTAACTCAGTTTACAGTTTATTAAAGTCTCTTTCTCCTGCTGATAAACCGCTGTAACGTCAGAAACACCTGCTTTAATCCGGACTTTAATCCTGCCTGTTGATTCGACATGTTTCTCTTTTCCCTCCATGAAGACTGACGTCCATCAGAGAGAGATGACGTCATCATCTGACCTGGAGCAGCTCGCAGAAATAGGTGAGTTTAACCTGAGCACGAGACATCCTCATTCACACTGACACAAACATCTTGTCTGTTTGCATTTTTGTCGTCATTTCATGTCTCTTCGTAGTAGTTTTGTGTCTGTTTGTAGTAGTTTCATGTCTCTTCGTAGTAGTTTTGTGTCTGTTTGTAGTAGTTTCATGTCTCTTCGTAGTAGTTTTGTGTCTGTTTGTAGTAGTTTTGTGTCTCTTCATAGTAGTTTTGTGTCTGTTTGTAGTAGTTTTGTGTCTGTTTGTAGTAGTTTTGTGTCTCTTCATAGTAGTTTTGTGTCTGTTTGTAGTAGTTTCATGTCTCTTCATAGTAGTTTTGTGTCTCTTCGTAGTAGTTTTGTGTCTGTTTGTAGTAGTTTTGTGTCTGTTTGTAGTAGTTTTGTGTCTGTTTGTAGTAGTTTTGTGTCTCTTCGTAGTACTTTTGTGTCTGTTTGTAGTAGTTTTGTGTCTGTTTGTAGTAGTTTCATGTCTCTTCGTAGTAGTTTTGTGTCTCTTCGTAGTAGTTTTGTGTCTGTTTGTAGTAGTTTTGTGTCTGTTTGTAGTAGTTTTGTGTCTCTTCATAGTAGTTTTGTGTCTGTTTGTAGTAGTTTTGTGTCTGTTTGTAGTAGTTTCATGTCTCTTCATAGTAGTTTTGTGTCTGTTTGTAGTAGTTTCATGTCTCTTCATAGTAGTTTTGTGTCTCTTCGTAGTAGTTTTGTGTCTGTTTGTAGTAGTTTTGTGTCTCTTCGTAGTAGTTTTGTGTCTGTTTGTAGTAGTTTTGTGTCTGTTTGTAGTAGTTTTGTGTCTCTTCATAGTAGTTTTGTGTCTGTTTGTAGTAGTTTTGTGTCTCTTCGTAGTAGTTTTGTGTCTCTTCGTAGTAGTTTTGTGTCTGTTTGTAGTAGTTTTGTGTCTCTTCGTAGTAGTTTTGTGTCTGTTTGTAGTAGTTTTGTGTCTCTTCGTAGTAGTTTTGTGTCTGTTTGTAGTAGTTTTGTGTCTCTTCATAGTAGTTTTGTGTCTGTTTGTAGTAGTTTTGTGTCTCTTCATAGTAGTTTTGTGTCTGTTTGTAGTAGTTTTGTGTCTCTTCATAGTAGTTTCGTGTCTCTTCATAGTAGTTTTGTGTCTGTTTGTAGTAGTTTTGTGTCTCTTCATAGTAGTTTTGTTTCTGTTTGTTGTAGTTTTGTGTCTCTTCATAGTAGTTTCGTGTCTCTTCATAGTAGTTTTGTGTCTGTTTGTAGTAGTTTTGTGTCTCTTCATAGTAGTTTTGTGTCTGTTTGTAGTAGTTTTGTGTCTCTTCATAGTAGTTTCGTGTCTCTTCATAGTAGTTTTGTGTCTGTTTGTAGTAGTTTTGTGTCTCTTCATAGTAGTTTCGTGTCTGTTTGTAGTAGTTTTGTGTCTGTTTGTAGTAGTTTTGTGTCTCTTCGTAGTAGTTTTGTGTCTGTTTGTAGTAGTTTTGTGTCTCTTCGTAGTAGTTTTGTGTCTGTTTGTAGTAGTTTTGTGTCTCTTCATAGTAGTTTTGTGTCTGTTTGTAGTAGTTTTGTGTCTCTTCATAGTAGTTTTGTGTCTGTAGTAGTTTTGTGTCTCTTCATAGTAGTGTTGTGTCTGTAGTAGTTTCATGTCTCTTCATAGTAGTTTTGTGTCTGTTTGTAGTAGTTTTGTGTCTCTTCATAGTAGTTTTGTTTCTGTTTGTTGTAGTTTTGTGTCTCTTCATAGTAGTTTTGTGTCTCTTCATAGTAGTTTTGTGTCTGTTTGTAGTAGTTTTGTGTCTCTTCATAGTAGTTTTGTGTCTGTTTGTAGTAGTTTTGTGTCTCTTCATAGTAGTTTCGTGTCTCTTCATAGTAGTTTTGTGTCTGTTTGTAGTAGTTTTGTGTCTCTTCATAGTAGTTTCGTGTCTGTTTGTAGTAGTTTTTACTTCAGTATCTGTGTGAGAACAGGAGTCTGTAGTACTAACATACAAACAATATTAGATATAATTTAACATGTGAGCTTCTGTGTGTCTCACCATCTTGAACGAACTATCTCTGCGGTCGAATCCTGGATGTTGTTGTAATAGTAACTTATTATTTGATAATTTTTATTCAAATCAAGATTCAACTTTATTCTGGTTTTTATTCAGGACTCGTGTTTCCAGCTGCAACTAATAATTTACATAACTGATTTATGTGAAGATTCTTTTCCTTGATTAATCCAGTTTATAAAATACCAGACACTCAAATATTCAAAATGACACAAAAGAAAATCAGAAAATCTTCACACTGTAAAACCTGGAACATTTATGCTTTTAAAAAATGACTTAAATTTCTAATAATAATTAATTATCAAAAACATTCTGATTAATTGAAATTTATTATAGTGATGTATAAAAATAGCAGCATTTACCAACACACTGGTGCTGAGCTTCACTCTTCACTCTGCAGTTAAAACTCTCTGCCGTCACTTCCTTGTTTACATTGTTAATTACTTCAGTGTTTTTCTGTGGAAATGATTTGGACATCGTTAAAGACTCTGCAGGATGAGACCCTCCTTAAATTACACTGAAACACCCAGTTCACTAAATACTTTCAAACTAACCACAGATCACTGATGATCTTATAATAATGAGTCAGTGTGATCCAAAAAAACTGAACTTATATGAATTTAATTATTTATTTATGCACATTGTTTCATCATATTTTGGTTTTAGGAGTTTCAAGATTAATAATTGATTAATTAAGAAAGTAATCAGCTGATGAGTCAATAATGAAAATGATGATTATTTGCAGCCTTAATTAAATTCCTGTTATTATATTCCAAACATTTCTTACTGCTGCAGCTTCACATTAAAAGCATTCAACCGCTGAACCAACGGCTGCTTTTATTGTGTAGGGTTAGGTTTGGGTTAAAGTGCTTAGGGTTCGAGTTGGGGTTATAGGTCGTGTATTTAAATCACTGATTCTATTTTTGACTTAAAAATAGGTCGACACAATAAGACATGAGCATTTTCATTGTTTTAGTTTAAAATCTGTATGTATGCACTTTTATTTTATATACATACTGTATATAAAATATAATACATTGTATTACATTTTAAAGCTGTACTTTTATTATATAATATTTTGTGCAGTCACATTTGCACTTGCATGTTTTTACAGAGGCCTCTTGGGGACTTGTTTCCATGGTGACTGTATTTTTTGTTTATTATTCTTCACCTTCACCTCAAATAGAAAAATGTTAACTGAACTCTACTCTGAGCCTCAGTCGAGTTTTTCTTCTGCTGCTGCGTCTCTGAACTGAACTCTCTTCAGTGTTTTGTCCGTTCCCTGAGAGCAGGTCATTTCCTCCGTGTTATCGCAGCCTCCGTGTGTTTATAGAAAAACTTCCCTCAGCTGCAGAAAGCACAGACTCGACTCCCACTTCCAGTCATTCTCTGGCTCTGCTCCAGTGCTCTCTCTCTCTCTCTGTCTGATAATCAGTATTTTTAGGAACAGATAAGGAAGTCATTTAGAGAGTGTAGGTGGTGTGGAGCAGGAATCTGTGGTGGAGTTGATGTCACTGCCTTAGATCACTCTTTCTTTTGTTTATGTCTCTGTGTTTTAAAGTGGACTTTTAATCCATTAAACATCATGTAAAAATGTGAAATACTTTGAGGTTAGTGTTAATGGACTCGTGTCTGTGGTTTAGTCTGAACAGGTCACTGTTTCCTGTAGAAATCTGCCAAACGTCCTGTAGGGGGCACTGCTTCTGAGGTTTAACCTAAACCTGCTGCACACCTGGATCAACCTGATTTAACTGAAGATTCATTTAAACTTGGATTAACTGAGCTTTAATTTAAACCTCAGTCTTTTCTTTAACTCTGACAGAACTCCAGAAGGAGGAAGAGGATGAGGAGGAGGCTCAGAGGTCCGTCACAGACCGTCCATCAGCTCCTCCGAGCGGCGGTGTCAGCTCTGACTCCTCCCACCCGTATTACGATGTGGCTCGACACGGCATCATCCAGGTCTCTGGTCAGTAGCTGATCTCATTCTGCTGAACATCAGCGAGTCTCTAGGTTCAGGTTCTGGAGCTGCACTGATCAGTCAATTGATTGATTGATTGATTGATTTACAGGAAATTTATCAGCAACTATTTTGATAATTGCTTCATAATTTTAATCAGTTTGCAAAAACATATTCCAAGAATATTCTGGTTAAAACTTCTCCTCTTTCCTTTGGCACATCTGAAGTTTTAGATTATTAATAAAGAAAATATCATCAAATCATAGCGAGAACCTTAGTAATAATGTTATTGTTCCATACTGTGCTTTACTGTTAGAAACTCATCACATCTAAAACACAAACTTCATTCTGTTAGTTTTAATTTAATTACAGTTTACATTGAAAAATGAATTTAAACAAACTTTCTTTTTTCTCTGCTAAACTGAACTGGTGTTTTGTCTCCAGGCGACGACAACTACGGCAGGAAGCTGATCATCTTCAGCAGCTGCTGTTTGCCTCCGTCGCACCAGCTGAACCACCAGCGCCTGCTGGAGTACGTCACAGTCCGTCCTGGTTCATACCGTATATGTCTGACGCAGTAAAGTGTTGAACACCTGGTCCTCTTCCTGCGGCAGGTACCTGAAGTTCACCTTGGACCAGTACGTGGAGATGGACTACATCCTGGTTTACTTCCATCATGGTCTGAAGAGCAGCAACAAACCGTCTCTGAAGTGGCTACGAGAAGCTTACAGCGAGTTCGACAGGAAGTACGTCACCTCACTTTCCATCCACGCCGCTTATAACTGAGGTTGTCATGGTAACCTCTCGCATCATGTGGCAGATTTTGGTTTTTTTAATCGCCATTGTTGCAAAAAGTGACAAAACGATTTATAAAGAGTGAAATAAAAGTTCATTTTCAGCAGCTGACTCACATTTTATGTTGACATCTCAAGGTAAAAAATTCACTTCTTTTCCACATACAACAAATAATATAACAATAATATAATAATAATACAACAAATACGGAACAAAGATGCATTTTATTTTATGTTTTTCTTGAGTCATAATTTTTTTACAAATTCTTTAACAGATATTCAGGTGATATGAGATCATAATGGCTGCTCTAAAGTATTTGCTCTCCGTGTGAACCTTCCTGTATTTCTGTATTTTTACTGATCGTCTTCTTGTTGTTTCAGATACAAGAAGAACCTGAAGACTCTGTTCGTCGTTCATCCTACAAACTTCATCAGAATCGTGTGGAACATTTTCAAACCTCTGATCAGGTAAAAACCTCAGACTCACCTGCTGGATCAGGTCTGAGCCGTCCTCAGGTGCAGTAACAGTTTCTTCTTCTTCTTCTCCTTCTTCAGCCACAAGTTTGGAAAGAAGCTGACGTATGTGAACTACCTGGACGAGCTCAGAGATCACCTGAACTACGAGCAGCTCATCATCCCCCCTGATGTCCTCAGGTACACGCCACTGACAGTGAATGTGTTTATTGTAGATTGTTTTATACATGTTCCTTCTTAAGACGCTCGGCAGGAGAGGAACTTTCCTTTATCACGAAGATCCCAAGAACAGAGTTTGTAAAGAGGGAAACTATGAGCTGGTGAAGTGTCAGCTGGAGTGAATCTGACAAACCCTCCGTCAAAGATCTGAACGATGGAGGAAGAAGCAGAACGACTTCATAAACTTTATTAAACTTGACAGTGTTAAGTATTTATTCACTGTTCATTTTATTCGTTTTTAAAATCTAAAATGATTTTTCACGTCTGTATTTTTGTATGAAACATTCTGTATAAATAGATTTTAATTGTTTGAATGAACTTAATCAGCTGATTTGTTCTTGTGTTGTTTTCACAGACATGATGAAAAGTTACGAGCGGCTCAGAAAGGCGGACCCCCCCCCTCAGTGAAAACCCCCCCGCCCCGCCCCCCCCTGCCCACCCAGCAGTTTGGTGTCAGTCTGCAGTAGTGAGTCTGTTCACTGATGTTCACTCCTAATACATTCACACGATTGAACAGTTTCAATCAATCGATCGATCAAACCTGTTTGTTTGGCAGCATCAGAGAGAAGAACAGGGGGGCGATAATCCCACCTGTGATCCATCAGACCGTCACATACCTGAAGGAGAAAGGTGAGTGTTCAACCAGCTGTTATTAAATGAACTAAATGTTCTCGTTACCTGTAATTTACCTCAGGAACTTACAGGATCAGTTTGGAAAAGATGTTTTGTGTCCCATGACATCTCTTAATTTCTATGTCTGAATACAAATGAAGTCGGAGGATCGTGGATGTTTAAATTGTTGAACGTGTCACTCAGGGCAGTTCGATGCAGGTGGACAGGTTGTTTCTCACCTGCAGCAGGTAACAAACTGCAGACTCTCCCTGTGCTGACCATCGTTCCTCTGGTGGTTTCCATGGTTTCATGTTGCAGCTTCCTTCAGTTTGTGTTGACTGCTCTGTGCTTGGAGTCGTAGTGTTCGTCTCTGACTCAGATCTCTGTGTCAGGTCTGAGGACCGAGGGACTCTTCAGGCGTTCGGCTCGAGTTCAGCTCATCAAGGACGTTCAGAAACTCTATAACCTGGGTGAGTGGGGTCTCTCTTTTATCTGGCAGCACCAGGAAGTGGAGATCAATAAAGCGTGCGCAGCAGCTCAGATAGCATCAGACTGTCGGCCGAGTCAGGGTCCATTCAGTCGACTTCATTAGAGCTCGGTCTCACACACGGAGGACAGGACTTCTGTTTGTGTCGTTTCAGCTGGAGAGAGGAGAGACCATTAGATGTGTCCTGGACTCGGTCCAATTATAGTCCAATTATGGTTGGACCAGGACCAACCCTGGTGCAGGTTTAAAGGAATCCACCAGACCTCTGAGTTTCAAACTGTAAACTTGAATCTTGGATCCAAAACAGTCACAACGTTTCTGAAAAACACTGATGGAAACTGTGGAGCTCGTTAGAGAGAAAACACAGAGGAGACGAGTCTCTGTTTGTTTCAGCCGGAGTGAAAAGACAATTATCGTTTTACATTCATGACAATAAATCACTGGACGTCTGGGTGAGTTCTGTCTCCATCTGACGCCACAAAGTTAAACTCAACAGCAAAACTGACGTTAATCCTGACTGGACTCTAGGACGAGGAGATCTGTCCTCATCCAATCAGATTCAATTAAGAGTCCAAATACAGACCTGACCCAACCGAGGCAGAATAATCCACTTCTACTCCATTCGTCTGTTGTTTGATCCAAAACCTCATAGTTTCATCAGAACAAGATTAAAAGTGAACAACTGCTTATTTTGTCTGAACAGTTTAATAAACTCAGATGCTTCAGTTTATAGTTTACAGAAGTTGCTGAACAAATGTAAAAAAAAATAAATAAATAAACTGTCACTAGTTAAAACTAAACATTAAAACTCAGATCAAACCTGCGACTTTATGACTTTTGTTGTCGAATCAACTTCAGGACAAATTTAAGCTTCTCTTCAGTTAAAAAAGAACTGTGTGTTTGTCTTTGATCTTTGTTATAATTTCATGTTTCGCTGTGTAAACTCGTTAATGAAACCTGCTTTAAATAAAGCTCATTTTGTGTATTTTGTTTCAGGGAAGCCTGTGAACTTCGATGAGGTCGGTGACGTCCACGTTCCCGCCGTGATCCTGAAGACGTTTCTCAGAGAGCTGCCTGAACCTCTGCTCACCTTCAGAGTCTACAACCAGGTCCAGGAGATCCTCAGTGAGTCCTGCACACACGAGGAGGAGGAGGAGGAGGAGGAGGATGATGATGATGAACGTTTCCCACCGTGACTGATGGTTTGTCTTGTCTCAGGTGTGGAGAGCAGTCTCCGTGCGACCAGGTGTAAACAGATCATGGAGAGTCTTCCCGAGCATAACTTCATCGTGGTGAAGTACCTGCTGTGTTTCCTCCACATGGTGAGTCAGTCGTGTTCAAACCAGAGAAACCAGTTCACACCCGCTCTGATTGGTCGTCTCAGTGTAGTTAAATCATGAAACCCTCTCTGATTGGTCGTCTCAGGTGTCTACGGAGAGCATTGTGAACAAGATGAGTCCGTCTAACCTGGCCTGTGTGTTCGGGGTGAACCTGGTTTGGCCTCGCCACGGGTCGATCTCTCTCTCCGCTCTGACGCCCATCAACATCTTCACCGAGCTCCTCATCGAACACTTCCAGGCGGTGTTCGGCTCCCGCTGCCCACCTGGACAGGTAACGCCCTGAACCAGCAGACCAACACGTCACAGACCTGGATCCAGACTCTCACTCGTCCTCTGGGAATGGACATTTTATTTTTTCTATTTTTACATTTTTTTTCTATTTGTGTTTTATTGTCTGTCGATTCTCCTGTTTTTCCAAACCTTTCAAAGTGAGAAACTTCTGACCAGACGTCCATGAAATCTGTTTCTCAGAGGACTGAACCATTTTCTTTCTGAATCTAAATCTAAAGGTCAGACTGTCAGAAAACCTCCTGAGCACATTGGTTGGTCAATATGATGATATGAATATTTTTAATACTGTTCGCACTAAAGTTTCTCTGATGATTCTTCACTGTGGACTGATTTATAACAAGAGTCAAGCTTTTATTTGTTACATATTTAATTTACTAGATTAATTAACCAAAATCAGACGTTTTATCATTCAAAGTTAACAAAAGGTTTTCTGTCAGAGTTTGATAAGAAAATGTGGAAGATTTTGTCTGTTGGTCTGAGACTTGTAATGACGTGGACAGATGAACTCTGAATACTTTTTTATTTTTATATTTTCTTTGTTGGTGCATTTGCTGAACCAGAACAGAACTTTACACATAGATCAGACATCAGCCTTTAATCCACAAGGATCCACATTAGGTACTGTTTGTTTGTTTGTTTGTTTGTTTGTTTGTTTGTTTTTAGTCAGTGTTGTGTTAGTGTTCAACAAAACATAAGTTTTAAGACTTTCAGAACATTACAATAAAAATGTGCCGGAGTTGAACAGAACGTCAGCGTGTGAATTTTACAGTGAAGAGGCTTCGTGACCTTCAGTCAGTTTAACACTACAGACCCACAATTACTGGATTTTTTTTTTATTATTATTAATTATTGAGAAACTTCAGACTTAAATATGTTGACAAAAATATTTTCTAATATATTAAACTGAAAAGTTTCTAATGATTCTACCTTGAATTTATTTTTTAAAGGCTGATGAACAACATGACATGTAAAAATAACAGTCAATGGTTCCATTTGTTTTAAAAAAAAAACAAAGCTTTTACTTCCATGTTACCACCGTTTCTTCAAGGTGAGCACTTTAACAAGAGTTTTCTATTGTCATTTGAAGAGATACAATTCAGAAAAATAGAAAAGATTTCACAAGAACCTTTCAAAAACAACTCAGTTGTGAATGTAATAAAGAGACGATGTTGAAATGACATTTTTTCTAACATGATACTATGACATTTTTATATCGTGTGACAGTCCTTGCTTAAATGAACTTGTCGTGGACAGTTGCTGTGCTTGTTGAACAGAAGGAGGTGATCACAACAGCATGACTTGGATCTCGTGGACTCATCCCTGCCAGCGTCAACACGTTTTCTTCTGTTTTGCTTTTGTTTTCGTTTTGCTTCACAACATCCCACAATACATTATATTCACACATACACATTTACATCACTGATATTACTGACTGACACACTCAATATTTGTATTTGCCTCCTTGGTTTATGCGTTTTTATAATAAATATTCTGATCAACCTGTTGTGTCCATTCTCTAATTTGTTGTGTTGTTTGATGTTTTTATATCTTACTATACTATGAATGAAAAAAATAAAAAGAATTTATTTGAAACTTTTATTTTTACTATACTATGACATTTTTTGACGTTTTTATGCCTTAATATACTGTGACGTTATTTGACATTTTTATAACTTACTATACTGAGACGTTTTTTTACATTTTTATGCCTTACTATATTGTGACGTTATTTGACGTTTTTATGCCTTACTATACTAAGACATTTTTTTCGGTTTCTATGCCTTATCATACTATGACGTTTTTTTCGTTTTTTTTGCCTTACTATACTATGACGTTTTTTTCTGTTTTTTTGCCTTATCATACTATAACTTTTTTTGCCATACTATACTATGATGTTTTTTGACACTTTTTACCTTACTATACTATGACTTTTTTTGACTTTTTTTTTGCCTTACTATACTATGACGTTTTTTTCCGGTTTTTTGCCTTACTATACTATGATGTTTTTTTTCAGTTTTTATGCCTTATTATACAATGACTTTTTTTTTGCCATACTATACTATGACGTTTTTTGACATTTTTTTGCCTTACTATACTATGACGTTTTTTTTCCGTTTTATGCCTTATTATACTATGAGTTTTTTTTGCCTTACTATACTATGACGTTTTTTGCCTTACTATACTATGACTTTTTTTGACTTTTTTTTTGCCTTACTATACTATGACGTTTCTTTAACTTTTTTTTGCCATACTATACTATGACGTTTTTTTCCGTTTTTTTGCCTTACTATACTATGACGTTTTATTGCCTTACTATACTATGACATTTTTTCTAACATGATACTATGACATTTTTATAACGTGTGACAGTCCTTGCTTAAATGAACTTGTCGTGGACAGTTGCTGTGCTTGTTGAACAGAAGGAGGTGATCACAACAGCATGACTTGGATCACGTGGACTCATCCCTGCCAGCGTCAACACGTTTTCTTCTGTTTTGCTTTTGTTTTCGTTTTGCTTCACAACATCCCACAATACATTATATTCACACATACACATTTACATCACTGATATTACTGACTGACACACTCAATATTTGTATTTGCCTCCTTGGTTTATGCGTTTTTATAATAAATATTCTGATCAACCTGTTGTGTCCATTCTCTAATTTGTTGTGTTGTTTGATGTTTTTATATCTTAATATACTATGAATGAAAAAAATAAAAAGAATTTATTTGAAACTTTTATTTTTACTATACTATGACATTTTTTGACGTTTTTATGCCTTAATATACTGTGACGTTATTTGACATTTTTATAACTTACTATACTGAGACGTTTTTTTACATTTTTATGCCTTAATATACTATGACGTTTTTTGATGTTTTTATAACTTACTATACTATGACGTTATTTGACATTTTTATGCCTTATTATACTAAGACATTTTTTTAAAGGTTTTTATGCCTTACTATACTATGATGTTTTTTTTACATTTTTATGCCTTACTATATTGTGACGTTATTTGACGTTTTTATGCCTTACTATACTAAGACATTTTTTTCGGTTTCTATGCCTTATCATACTATGACTTTTTTTTGTTTTTTTGCCTTACTATACTATGACGTTTTTTTCGGTTTTTATGCCTTACTATACTATGATGTTTTTTGACACTTTTTGCCTTACTATACTATGACTTTTTTTGACTTTTTTTTTGCCTTACTATACTATGACGTTTCTTTAACTTTTTTTTGCCACACTATACTATGACGTTTTTTTCCGTTTTTTTGCCTTACTATACTATGACGTTTTATTGCCTTACTATACTATGATGTTTTTTTTCAGTTTTTATGCCTTATTATACGATGACTTTTTTTTGCCATACTATACTATGACGTTTTTTGACATTTTTTTGCCTTACTATACTATGACGTTTTTTTTCCGTTTTATGCCTTATTATACTATGAGTTTTTTTTGCCTTACTATACTATGATGTTTTTTGCCTTACTATACAATGACGTTTTTTTGACATTTTTTTGCCTTACAATACTATGACGTTTTTTTCAGTTTTTTTGCCTTATCATACTATGACTTTTTTTGCCATACTATACTATGAAGTTTTTTGACACTTTTTACCTTACTATACTATGACGTTTTTTTCGGTTTTTATGCCTTACTATACTATGACGTTTTTTTCTGTTTTTATGTGTTATTATACTATGACTTTTTTTGCCATAATATACAGTGACGTTTTTTGACATTTTCGTGCCTTACTATACTATGGCGTTTTTTGACATTTTTTTGCCTTACTATACTATGACGTTTTTTTCTGTTTTTATGTGTTATTATAATATGACTTTTTATTGCCATAATATATTGTGACGTTTTTTGACATTTTCGTGCCTTACTATACTATAACGTTTTTTTCGGTTTTTATGCCTCATCGTACTATGACTTTTTTTGCCATACTATACTTTGGCGTTTTTTGACAATTTTTTGCCTTACTATACTATGACGTTTTTTTCTGTTTTTTTGCCTTACTATACTATGACGTTTTTTTCTGTTTTTTTGCCTTACTATACTATGATGTTTTTTTTACATTTTTATGCCTTACTATATTGTGGCGTTATTTGACGTTTTTATGCCTTACTATACTAAGACATTTTGTTCGGTTTCTATGCCTTATCATACTATGACTTTTTTTTCTGTTTTTTTGCCTTACTATACTATGACGTTTTTTTCGGTTTTTATGCCTTACTATACTATGACGTTTTTTGCTGTTTTTTTGCCTTATCATACTATAACTTTTTTTGCCATACTATACTATGATGTTTTTTGACACTTTTTGCCTTACTATACTATGACTTTTTTTGTCTTTTTTTTTGCCTTACTATACTATGACGTTTCTTTAACTTTTTTTTCCTTACTATACTATGACGTTTTTTGACATTTTTTTTTCCTTACTATACTATGACGTTTTTTTCTGTTTTTTTGCCTTATCATACTATGACTTTTTTTGCCATACTATACTATGATGTTTTTTGACACTTTTTACTTACTATACTATGACTTTTTTTGACTTTTTTTTGCCTTACTATACTATGACGTTTCTTTAACTTTTTTTTGCCACACTATACTATGACGTTTTTTTCCGTTTTTTTGCCTTACTATACTATGACGTTTTATTGCCTTACTATACTATGATGTTTTTTTTCAGTTTTTATGCCTTATCATACTATGACTTTTTTTGCCATACTATACTATGATGTTTTTTGACACTTTTTACCTTACTATACTATGACGTTTTTTTCTGTTTTTTTGCCTTACTATACTATGACGTTTTTTTCTGTTTTTTTGCCTTATCATACTATAACTTTTTTTGCCATACTATACTATGATGTTTTTTGACACTTTTTACCTTACTATACTATGACTTTTTTTGACTTTTTTTTTTCCTTACTATACTATGACGTTTTTTTCTGTTTTTCTGCCTTATCATACTATGACTTTTTTTGCCATACTATACTATGATGTTTTTTGACACTTTTTACCTTACTATACTATGACGTTTCTTTAACTTTTTTTTGCCATACTATACTATGACGTTTCTTTCCGTTTTTTTGCCTTACTATACTATGACGTTTTATTGCCTTACTATACTATGATGTTTTTTTTCAGTTTTTATGCCTTATTATACAATGACTTTTTTTTGCCTTACTATACTATGACGTTTTTTTCCGTTTTTTTGCCTTATTATACTATGACGTTTATTTTCAGTTTTTATGCCTTATTATACTATGACTTTTTTTTACCATACTATACAATGACGTTTTTTGACATTTTTTTGCCTTATTATACTATGACGTTTTTTGACGTTTTTTTGCCTTACTATACTATGAAGTTTTTTGCCTTACTATACAACGACTTTTTTTGACATTTTTTTGCCTTACTATACTATGACGTTTTTTTTTTATATTTTTTTGCCTTACAATACTATGACGTTTTTTTCAGTTTTTATGCCTTATTATACTATGACTTTTTTTTTGCCATACCATACTATGACGTTTTTGCCTTACTATACTATGACTTTTTTTGCCTTAATATACTGTGATGTTTTTTGACATTTTATTGCCTTACTATACTATGAGGTTTTTTTTCAGTTTCTATGCCTTATTATACTATGACTTTTTTTGCCATAATATACAGTGACGTTTTTTGACATTTTCGTGCCTTACTATACTATGACGTTTTTTGACATTTTTTTGCCTTGCTATACTATGACGTTTTTTTTCAGTTTTTATGCCTTATTATACTATTACTTTTTTTTGCCATACTATACTATGACGTTTTTGCCTTACTATACTATGACTTTTTTGATTTTTTTTTGCCTTACTATACTATGACGTTTTTTGCCTTACTATACAATGACGTTTTTTTCTGTTTTTTTGCCTTACTATACTATGACGTTTTTTTTACATTTTTTTGCCTTACTATACTATGACGTTTTTTTCTGTTTTTTTGCCTTACTATACAATGACGTTTTTTTGACATTTTTTTGCCTTATTATACTATGACGTTTTTTGACGTTTTTTTGCCTTACTATACTATGACGTTTTTTTCTGTTTTTTTGCCTTACTATACTATGACGTTTTTTTCTGTTTTTATGTGTTATTATACTATGACTTTTTTTGCCATAATATACAGTGATGTTTTTTGACATTTTCGTGCCTTACTATACTATGGCGTTTTTTGACATTTTTTTGCCTTACTATACTATGACGTTTTTTTCTGTTTTTATGTGTTATTATACTATGACTTTTTTTGCCATAATATACTGTGACGTTTTTTGACATTTTATTGCCTTACTATACTATGGCGTTTTTTGACATTTTTTTGCCTTACTATACTATGACTTTTTTTGACATTTTTTTGCCTTACTATACTATAACGTTTTTTTCGGTTTTTATGCCTCATCATACTATGACTTTTTTTGCCATACTATACTATGACGTTTCTTGACATACTATACTATGACGTTTTTTTGACGTTTTTTGCCTTACTATACTATGACGTTTTTTGATATTTTATTGCCTTACTATACTATGGCGTTTTTTGACATTTTTTTGCCTTACTATACTATGACGTTTTTTTCCGTTTTTTTGCCTTACTATACTATAACGTTTTTTTTTCGTTTTTTTGCCTTATCATACTATGACTTTTTTTGCCATACTATACTATGACATTTTTTGACATACTATACTATGACGTTTTCGCCTTACTATGCTATGACTTTTTTTGATTTTTTTTTTCCTTACTATACTATGACGTTTTTTGCCTCACTATACAATGACGTTTTTTTACATTTTTTTGCCTTACTATACTATGACGTTTTTTTGACATTTTTTTGCCTTACTATACAATGACGTTTTTTTGACATTTTTTTGCCTTACTATACAATGACGTTTTTTTGACATTTTTTTGCCTTACTATACTATGACGTTTTTTTACATTTTTTTGCCTTACTATACTATGACGTTTTTTTACGTTTTTTTGCCTTACTATACTATGACGTTTTTTTCTGTTTTTATGTGTTATTATACTATGACTTTTTTTTGCCATAATATACAGTGAATTTTTTTTTGACATTTTCGTGCCTTACTATACTATAACGTTTTTTTCGGTTTTTATGCCTCATCATACTATGACTTTTTTTGCCATACTACACTATGACTTTTTTTGATTTTTTTTGCCATACTATACTATGACTTTTTTTGATTTTTTTTGCCTTACTATACTATAATGTTTTTTGCCATACTATACTATGACGTTTTTTTCCGTTTTTTTGCCTTACTTTACTATGACGTTTTTTTTCTGTTTTTATGTGTTATTATACTATGACTTTTTTTGCCATACTATACTATGACGTTTTTTTAACTTTTTTTTGCCTTACTATACTATGATGTTTTTTATGCCTTAACATACTATAACGTTATTTGACGTTTATATGCCTTACTATACTATGACGTTTTTTGATATTTTATTGCCTTACTATACTATGGCGTTTTTTGACATTTTTTTGCCTTACTATACTATGACGTTTTTTTCCGTTTTTTTGCCTTACTATACTATAACGTTTTTTTTCGGTTTTTATGCCTCATCATACTGTGACTTTTTTGCCATACTATACTATGACATTTTTTGACATACTATACTATGACGTTTTCGCCTTACTATGCTATGACTTTTTTTGATTTTTTTTTTCCTTACTATACTATGACGTTTTTTGCCTCACTATACAATGACGTTTTTTGACATTTTTTTGCCTTACTATACTATGACGTTTTTTTGACATTTTTTTGCCTTACTATACTATGACGTTTTTTGACTTTTTTTTGCTTTACTATACTATGACGTTTTTTTTCAGTTTTTATGCCTTATTATACTATGACTTTTTTTGCCATAATATACTATGACGTTTTTTTCTGTTTTTTTGCCTTACTATACAATGACGTTTTTTTGACATTTTTTTGCCTTATTATAATATGACGTTTTTTGACGTTTTTTTGCCTTACTATACTATGACGTTTTTTTTCAGTTTTTATGCCTTATTATACTATGACTTTTTTTTGCCATAATATACTATGACGTTTTTTTTTCGTTTTTTTGCCTTACTATACAATGACGTTTTTTGACATTTTTTTGCCTTATTATACTATGACGTTTTTTTGACGTTTTTTGCCTTACTATACTATGATGTTTTTTATGCCTTAACATACTATAACGTTATTTGACGTTTATATGCCTTACTATACTATGACGTTTTTTGATATTTTTATGCCTTACTTTACTATGACGTTTTTTTTTTCCGTTTTTTTGCCTTACTATACTATGACGTTTTTTTCTGTTTTTATGTGTTATTATACTATGACTTTTTTTGCCATAATATACTGTGACGTTTTTTGACATTTTTTTGCCATAATATACTATGACGTTTTTTTCTGTTTTTTTGCCTTACTATACAATGACGTTTTTTTGACATTTTTTTGCCTTATTATACTATGACGTTTTTTGACGTTTTTTTGCCTTACTATACTATGACGTTTTTTTTCAGTTTTTATGCCTTATTATACTATGACTTTTTTTGCCATAATATACTATGACGTTTTTTTCTGTTTTTTTGCCTTACTATACAATGACGTTTTTTTGACATTTTTTTGCCTTATTATACTATGACGTTTTTTGACGTTTTTTTGCCTTACTATACTATGATGTTTTTTATGCCTTAACATACTATAACGTTATTTGACGTTTATATGCCTTACTATACTATGACGTTTTTTGATATTTTTATGCCTTACTTTACTATGACGTTTTTTTCCGTTTTTTTGCCTTACTATACTATGACGTTTTTTTCTGTTTTTATGTGTTATTATACTATGACTTTTTTTGCCATAATATACTGTGACGTTTTTTGACATTTTATTGCCTTACTATACTATGGCGTTTTTTGACATTTTTTTGCCTTACTATACTATGACGTTTTTTTCCGTTTTTTTGCCTTACTATACTATAACGTTTTTTTTCGGTTTTTATGCCTCATCATACTGTGACTTTTTTGCCATACTATACTATGACGTTTTTTGACATACTATACTATGACGTTTTCGCCTTACTATGCTATGACTTTTTTTGATTTTTTTTTTCCTTACTATACTATGACGTTTTTTGCCTCACTATACAATGACGTTTTTTTGACATTTTTTTGCCTTACTATACTATCACGTTTTTTTTTACATTTTTTTGCCTTACTATACTATGACGTTTTTTGACTTTTTTTTGCTTTACTATACGATGAGGTTTTTTTTCAGTTTTTATGCCTTATTATACTATGACTTTTTTTGCCATACTATACTATGACGTTTTTTGCCTTACTATACTATGACGTTTTTTTCTGTTTTCATGTGTTATTATACTACGACTTTTTTTTGCCATAATAAACTGTGACTTTTTTTGACATTTTTGTTCCTTACTATACTATAACGTTTTTTCGGTTTTTATGCCTCATCATACTATGACTTTTTTTGCCATACTATACTATGATGTTTTTTGACATTTTATTGCCTTACTATACTATGGCGTTTTTTGACATTTTTTTGCCTTACTATACTATGAGGTTTTTTTTTCAGTTTCTATGCCTTATTATACTATGACTTTTTTTGCCATAATATACAGTGACGTTTTTTGACATTTTTGTGCCTTACTATACTATGACGTTTTTTGACATTTTTTTGCCTTACTATACTATGACGCTTTTTTTCAGTTTTTATGCCTTATTATACTATTACTTTTTTTTGCCATACTATACTATGACGTTTTTGCCTTACTATACTATGACTTTTTTGATTTTTTTTTGCCTTACTATACTATGACGTTTTTTGCCTTACTATACAATGACGTTTTTTTGACATTTTTTTGCCTTACTATACTATGACGTTTTTTTACATTTTTTTGCCTTTCTATACTATGACGTTTTTTTTCAGTTTTTATGCCTTATTATACTATGACTTTTTTTTGCCATACTATACTATGAGGTTTTATTGCCTTACTATACTATGTTTTTTTCAGTTTTTTTGCCTTATTATACTATGACTTTTTTTGCCATACTATACTATGATGTTTTTTGACATTTTTTTGCCTTACTATACTATGACGTTTTTTTTTCCGTTTTTATGCCTTATTATACTATGACTTTTTTTTGCCATACTATACTATGACGTTTTTTGACATTTTATTGCCTTACTATATTATGACTTTTTTTACATTTTTTTTTGCCTTACTATACTATGACGTTTTTTGCCTTACTATATAATGACGTTTTTTTGACATTTTTTTGCCTTATTATACTATGACGTTTTTTTTCAGTTTTTATTCCTTATTATACTATGACTTTTTTTTGCCATACTATACTATGACGTTTTTTGACATTTTTTTGCCTTACTATACTATGATGTTTTATTGCCTTACTATACTATGACGTTTTTTTTTTCCGTTTTTATGGCTTATTATACTGTGACGTTTTTTTCAGTTTTTATGCCTTATTATACTATGACTTTTTTTTGCCATACTATACTATGATGTTTTTTTACATTTTATTGCCATACTATACTATGACGTTTTTTTCAGTTTTTTTGCCTTACTATACTATAACGTTTTTTTTCGGTTTTTATGCCTCATCATACTGTGACTTTTTTGCCATACTATACTATGACGTTTTTTGACATACTATACTATGACGTTTTCGCCTTACTATGCTATGACTTTTTTTGATTTTTTTTTCCTTACTATACTATGACGTTTTTTGCCTCACTATACAATGACGTTTTTTTGACATTTTTTTGCCTTACTATACTATGACGTTTTTTTTGACATTTTTTTGCCTTACTATACTATGACGTTTTTTGACTTTTTTTTGCTTTACTATACGATGAGGTTTTTTTTCAGTTTTTATGCCTTATTGTACTATGACTTTTTTTGCCATAATATACAGTGACGTTTTTTGACATTTTCGTGCCATACCATACTATGATGTTTTTTGACATTTTATTTCCTTACTATACTATGACGTTTTTTGCCTTACTATACAATGACGTTTTTTTGACATTTTTTTGCCTTACTATACTATGACGTTTTTTTACATTTTTTTGCCTTACTATACTATGACGTTTTTTTTCAGTTTTTATGCCTTATTATACTATGACTTCTTTTTGACATACTATACTATGAGGTTTTATTGCCTTACTATACTATGTTTTTTTCAGTTTTTATGCCTTATTAAACAATGACTTTTTTTTGCCATACTATACTATGATGTTTTTTGACATTTTTTTGCCTTACTATACTATGACGTTTTTTTTTCCGTTTTTATGCCTTATTAAACTATGACTTTTTTTTGCCATACTATACTATGACGTTTTTTGACATTTTATTGCCTTACTATAGTATGACTTTTTTTACATTTTTTTTTCCTTACTATACTATGACGTTTTTTGCCTTACTATATAATGACGTTTTTTTGACTTTTTTTTGCCTTATTATACTATGACGTTTTTTTTCAGTTTTTATTCCTTATTATACTATGACTTTTTTTTGCCATACTATACTATGACGTTTTTTTGACATTTTTTTGCCTTACTATACTATGATGTTTTATTGCCTTACTATACTATGACGTTTTTTTTTTCCGTTTTTATGGCTTATTATACTGTGACGTTTTTTTCAGTTTTTATGCCTTATTATACTATGACTTTTTTTTGCCATACTATACTATGATGTTTTTTTACATTTTATTGCCATACTATACTATGACGTTTTTTTCAGTTTTTTTGCCTTACTATACTATAACGTTTTTTTTCGGTTTTTATGCCTTATTATACTATGACTTTTTTTTGCCATACTATACTATGACGTTTTTTGACATTTTATTGCCTTACTATACTATGACTTTTTTTACATTTTTTTTTGCCTTACTATACTATGACGTTTTTTGCCTTACTATATAATGACGTTTTTTTGACATTTTTTTGCCTTATTATACTATGACGTTTTTTTTCAGTTTTTATGCCTTATTATACTATGACTTTTTTTTGCCATACTATACTATGACGTTTTATTGCCTTACTATACTATGACGTTTTTTTTTTCCGTTTTTATGGCTTATTATACTGTGACGTTTTTTTCAGTTTTTATGCCTTATTATACTATGACTTTTTTTTGCCATACTATACTATGATGTTTTTTTACATTTTATTGCCATACTATACTATGACGTTTTTTTCCGTTTTTTTGCCTTACTATACTATGACGTTTTTTTCTGTTTTTATGTGTTATTATACTATGACTTTTTTTGCCTTAATATACTGTGACGTTTTTTGACATTTTATTGCCTTACTATACTATGGCGTTTTTTGACATTTTTTTGCCTTACTATACTATGACGTTTTTTTCCGTTTTTTTGCCTTACTATACTATAACGTTTTTTTTTTTCCTTTTTTTATGCCTCATCATACTATGACTTTTTTTGCCATACTATACTATGACGTTTTTGCCTTACTATACTATGACTTTTTTTGATTTTTTTTTGCCTTACTATACTATGACGTTTTTTGACATTTTTTGCCTTACTATACTATGAGGTTTTTTTTCAGTTTTTATGCCTTATTATACTATGACTTTTTTTTGCCATACTATACTATGACGTTTTTGCCTTACTATACTATGACTTTTTTTGATTTTTTTTTGCCTTACTATACTATGACGTTTTTGCCTTACTATACTATGACTTTTTTTTATTTTTTTTTGCCTTACTATACTATGAGGTTTTTTGACATTTTTTGCCTTACTATACTATGAGGTTTTTTTTCAGTTTTTATGCCTTATTATACTATGACTTTTTTTTGCCATACTATACTATGATGTTTTTTGACATTTTATTGCCTTACTATACTATGGCGTTTTTTGACAATTTTTTGCCTTACTATACTATGACGTTTTTTTCCGTTTTTTTGCCTCACTATACTATGACGTTTTTTTCTGTTTTTATGTGTTATTATACTATGACTTTTTTTGCCATAATATACAGTGATTTTTTTTGACATTTTTTTGCCTTACTATACTATGATGTTTTATTGCCTTACTATACTATGACGTTTTTTTTTTCCGTTTTTATGCCTTATTATACTATGACTTTTTTTGCCATACTATACTATGACGTTTTTTGACATTTTTTTGCCTTACTATACTATGATGTTTTATTGCCTTACTATACTATGACGTTTTTTTTTTCCGTTTTTATGCCTTATTATACTATGAATTTTTTTTGCCTTACTATACAATGACGTTTTTTGACGTTTTTTTGCCTTACTATACTATGATGTTTTTTTACATTTTTATGCCTTACTATACTGTGACGTTTTTTTGACGTTTTTTGCCTTACTATACTATGACGTTTTTTTTCAGTTTTTATGCCTTATTATACTATGACTTTTTTTGATTTTTTTTTTCCTTTTTTTATGCCTTACTATACTATGACGTTTTTTTTCGGTTTTTATGCCTTAATATACTATGACGTTTTTTTCTGTTTTTTTGCCTTATCATACTATGACTTTTTTTTGCCATACTATACTATGATGTTTTTTGACACTTTTTACCTTACTATACTATGACTTTTTTTGACTTTTTTTTGCCTTACTATACTATGACGTTTCTTTAACTTTTTTTTGCCATACTATACTATGACGTTTTTTTCCGTTTTTTTGCCTTACTATACTATGACGTTTTTTTCTGTTTTTATGTGTTATTATACTATGACTTTTTTTGCCATACTATACTATGACGTTTTTTGACATTTTATTGCCTTACTATACTATGGCGTTTTTTGACATTTTTTTGCCTTACTATACTATGACGTTTTTTTCCGTTTTTTTGCCTTACTATACTATAACGTTTTTTTCCGTTTTTATGCCTCATCATACTATGACTTTTTTTGCCAAACTATACTATGACGTTTTTGCCTTACTATACTATGACTTTTTTTGTTTTTTTTTTGCCTTACTATACTATGACGTTTTTTGACATTTTTTGCCTTACTATACTATGAGGTTTTTTTTCAGTTTTTATGCCTTATTATACTATGACTTTTTTTTGCCATACTATACTATGAAGTTTTTGCCTTACTATACTATGACTTTTTTTGATTTTTTTTTCCTTACTATACTATGACGTTTTTTACCTTACTATACTATTACGTTTTTTTGACATTTTTTTGCCTTACTATACTAAGATTTTTTTTTTCACATTTTTTTGCCTTACTATACTATGAGGTTTTTTTTCAGTTTTTATGCCTTATTATACTATGACTTTTTTTTGCCATACTATACTATGATGTTTTTTGACATTTTATTGCCTTACTATACTGTGGCGTTTTTTGACAATTTTTTGCCTTACTATACTATAACGTTATTTGACGTTTTTTTTCGTTTTTTTGCCTTACTATATAATGACGTTTTTTTCTGTTTTTATGTGTTATTATACTATGACGTTTTTTTGCCTTAATATACTGTGACATTTTTTGACATTTTTTTGCCTTACTATACTATGATGTTTTTTTGCCTTACTATACTATGACGTTTTTTTTTTCGTTTTTATGCCTTATTATACTATGACGTTTCTTTAACTTTTTTTGCCATACTATACTATAACGTTATTTGACGTTTTTTTGACATTTTTTTGCCTTATCATACTATGACTTTTTTTTGCCTTAATATACTATGACGTTTTTTTTTTTTTCCGTTTTTTTGCCTTATTATACTATGAATTTTTTTTGCCTTACTATACAATGACGTTTTTTGACGTTTTTTTGCCTTACTATACTATGATGTTTTTTTTACATTTTTATGCCTTACTATACTGTGACGTTATTTGACGTTTTTATGCCTTACTATACTAAGACATTTTGTTCGGTTTCTATGCCTTATCATACTATGACTTTTTTTTCTGTTTTTTTGCCTTACTATACTATGACGTTTTTTTCGGTTTTTATGCCTTAATATACTATGACGTTTTTTTCTGTTTTTTTGCCTTATCATACTATAACTTTTTTTGCCATACTATACTATGATGTTTTTTGACACTTTTTACCTTACTTTACTATGACTTTTTTTGACTTTTTTTTTGCCTTACTATACTATGACGTTTCTTTAACTTTTTTTTGCCACACTATACTATGACGTTTTTTTCCGGTTTTTTGCCTTACTATACTATGACGTTTTATTGCCTTACTATACTATGATGTTTTTTTTCAGTTTTTATGCCTTATCATACTATGACTTTTTTTGCCATACTATACTATGATGTTTTTTGACACTTTTTACCTTACTATACTATGACGTTTTTTTCTGTTTTTTTGCCTTACTATACTATGACGTTTTTTTCTGTTTTTTTGCCTTATCATACTATAACTTTTTTTTGCCTTACTATACTATGATGTTTTTTGACACTTTTTACCTTACTATACTATGACTTTTTTTGACTTTTTTTTTTCCTTACTATACTATAACGTTATTTGACGTTTTTTTCTGTTTTTTTGCCTTATCATACTATGACTTTTTTTGCCATACTATACTATGACTTTTTTTGATTTTTTTTTGCCATACTACACTATGACTTTTTTTGCCATACTATACTATGACGTTTCTTTAACTTTTTTTGCCATACTATACTATGACGTTTTTTTCCGTTTTTTTGCCTTACTATACTATGACGTTTTATTGCCTTACTATACTATGATGTTTTTTTTCAGTTTTTATGCCTTATTATACAATGACTTTTTTTTGCCATACTATACTATGACGTTTTTTTCCGTTTTTTTGCCTTACTATACTATGACGTTTTATTGCCTTACTATACTATGACGTTTTTTTCCGTTTTTTTGCCTTATTATACTATGACGTTTATTTTCAGTTTTTATGCCTTATTATACTATGACTTTTTTTTGCCTTACTATACTATGAAGTTTTTTGCCTTACTATACAACGACTTTTTTTGACATTTTTTTGCCTTATTATACTATGACGTTTTTTTGCCTTACTATACTATGAAGTTTTTTGCCTTACTATACAACGACTTTTTTTGACATTTTTTTGCCTTACTATACTATGACGTTTTTTTTACATTTTTTTGCCTTACAATACTATGACGTTTTTTGATGTTTTTTTGCCTTACTATACTATGACGTTTTTTTCAGTTTTTATGCCTTATTATACTATGACTTTTTTTTGCCATACTATACTATGACGTTTTTGCCTTACTATACTATGACGTTTTTTGCCTTACTATACAATGACGTTTTTTTGACATTTTTTTGCCTTACTATGCTATGACGTTTTTTTACATTTTTTTGCCTTACTATACTATGACGTTTTTTTTCAGTTTTGTGGCCTTATTATACTATGACTTTTTTTTGCCATACTATACTATGATGTTTTTTGACATTTTATTGCCTTACTATACTATGACGTTTTTTTCCATTTTCTTGCCTTACTATACTATGACGTTTTTTTTACATTTTTTTGCCTTACTATACTATGACCTTTTTTTACATTTTTTTGCCTTATTATACTATGACGTTTTTTTCTGTTTTTATGTGTTATTATACTATGACTTTTTTTTGCCATAATATATTGTGACGTTTTTTGACATTTTCGTGCCTTACTATACTATAACATTTTTTTCGGTTTTTATGCCTCATCGTACTATGAGTTTTTTTGACATACTATACTATGACGTTTTTTTCTGTTTTTATGTGTTATTATACTATGACTTTTTTTGCCTTAATATACTGTGACCTTTTTTGACATTTTATTGCCTTACTATACTATGAGGTTTTTTTTTCAGTTTCTATGCCTTATTATACTATGACTTTTTTTGCCATAATACACAGTGACGTTTTTTGACATTTTTTTGCCTTACTATACTATGACGTTTTTTTTCAGTTTTTATGCCTTATTATACTATTACTTTTTTTTGCCATACTATACTATGACGTTTTTGCCTTACTATACTATGACTTTTTTTATTTTTTTTTGCCTTACTATACTATGACGTTTTTTGCCTTACTATACAATGACGTTTTTTTGACATTTTTTTGCCTTACTATACTATGACCTTTTCTTTACATTTTTTTGCCTTACTATACTATGACGTTTTTTTCTGTTTTTATGTGTTATTATACTATGACTTTTTTTTGCCATAATATATTGTGACGTTTTTTGACATTTTCGTGCCTTACTATACTATAACGTTTTATTGCCTTACTATACTATGATGTTTTTTATGCCTTAACATACTATAACGTTATTTGACGTTTATATGCCTTACTATACTATGACGTTTTTTGATATTTTTATGCCTTACTTTACTTCGACTTTATTCGACGTTTTTATGCCTTACTATAGTATGACATTTTTGGCTGGACAGCAACAGCTCTTTTTATGTCTTTCTTTCTCTCTCTCTCACTGATATAAAGGCAAACACCTGAAAAAATGATTAAAAAAAACCAAACATGTCTATGTATTCTTACTTTTCCTCAGAAAGTAAATCCACCTGAAATCACAGGTCAGACTCTGTCATTAATTTGTTTGGTAATTTTGTCAAACGACATCACAGTTATAACATCTGGATTTGACCACAGGTGCAGACGTATTCTGGATTTTGACTTTGTCTTGTTCCTCAGGGTTCTACTCACTGGTTTTAAGTGGGCGGGTCTCAGTTGGAAAAGGTGATGTCATACAATTCTGTGCACCAATCAGGATTTAGCAACATTTAGATTTAAAATATGAGGAGTTTGAGTGTTGAACTCTTGAAAAAGACATCTTCAGGTTTTATTTATTAACTTTATTACTCATTTTGTATTTATTTCATACTTTATTTCATTATTTAATGTATTTATGTTTTATAGTTTGAGCAGTGAAGTTTTTTCAGGAGTTTTAAAAAGAAAAATCAAACACTTGTTTTTTGGCCTTAAATGTGTAAATGAGATGAAAACAGACACTTGAATCCTTTTGTTCTTGAATTTCGTTTATTAATGATTCAATTTTTCGTAAGAACTTGGTACAAAAAAGTGAGACTACTCTTTAACCATTTACCAACTTCCATCGATCGACTTTTTAATGCATCGTAAAGAAGAAAAAAACTACATTGGCATATTTAAGACAAACACTTTCCTATACACACTATCCACTGGACAGTCCCCTTATCAATGACAAAGAAAAAAACTCCTACTCCAACAGCCAACACACACTTTCATTTCCGTCTACACGCCGTCGTCGTGTCGTCGTCGCCTCCTCGTGGCAGAAGAACACAGAACGTTGTAAGCTAGAAGTCAGAATGCAGAACTGGCAAACAATAGAAAATCCAATGTTCTGTTCTCTTCATTTTTTTTTTTTTGCTCCTTGATAAAAGAATATAAAAATGTTCTAACTTTTTTTTTCTCATTTGTTCAAATGTCGTGTTGTGTATTAAAATAGATCTGTTTAAGCACTGCACAGTTTCTCCCGGAGAAGATTTCTAGAAATGGATGAGGAGGTGTGGAGGGGTGGGGGTGGGGGTGGAGGAGGAGGAGGAAGAGGAGGAGGAGGAGGAAGAGGAGGAGGAGGAGGAGGAGTTCTTATTTTGTGGGGGTTTGAAGTATCGACACGACACGGAGCTGATATGGATCCATCTGTGGTTGTGGTCTGGTCGAGGACTGGATATGTTTCACATCAGGACTCCACACTGATCATGATTCATTCGTTCATAAAGGCAGATTAATGCATCATCTGTTTGCCTCAGATACAGAGCCTGGGAGTGTGATCATTTCACCTTTTAAATTATTTAGTTCGTACCAACAGAAAACATGAAATATTTGCTGGTTCCTGATTTATATTAATGTAAACTGAATATTTTTCAGTTTTGACGTCTGAAGAAAAATTAATCAAAAAAACAAAAGTTAGATAAATGGATTTATGTTGAACAATCAGGTTTTTTTCTTGCAGCGTTTTTAGGTGTAAAACAAAGACGACCTCTGATAACATCAGAAAAACATGATTTACTGTTGATGGAAAAAAGAGCAGAGACGCTAAAATAAAAACTAAATAACACAAAGTGATGGAGGTGAGTCAGGACAGTTTCCTTGGTAATACTGAGATATAAAAATACAAATACAAATCAAAGTAAAAGTCCTTCACTCAGAGTTTTACTTAAAACATATCAAAGTGTTGTTCTGATAGAAAAACATCTTGAATTAAAAAAAATACTCTTTCGTCAGAAACTGTCCCGTCAGTGTGAATGTTGGTTCATTACTGCGAATATGTGTCAGGACAGTTTTAATATTGTTGTACTGTAGTTACATTTGGAGCCAATTTGAAGTGTTTTATACTGTTATTACTGTTTAGTTTAATATGTAACAGTGTGCTCTATTCTTCAGTTGATTATAGACTTTTTGTTTTAGAAAATTCATGAAGGAAAAAAAAAATTTCCTCTGAAATTTAGTGGAAAAAAGAACAAAAAAGTCAATAAATGACAAGAGCAGCTGCTCTCTGCTCTGTTTCCCTGGTGCTGGATGTTTTATGATGTTAGAGGAGGTGACCACATCTGCTGCACCAACATCTGGATTTACTGAGTCAGCAGAAATGTCTCAGGCTCTGTATCTGGTGAAACATGTCAAACAACCTGTGGATTTAGATCAGAGTGAGACGTCTCTGAGCTGAACTGTTGGACGGCTGTGACCTTTGAGTCCAAAGCTTTTCAGTTTGTTTCTATCGTTCGAGTTTAATGTCCAAATATTTCTTCACACAAACATTAAACCTGCGAGTCTGTCGGGTTTGTTTCAGCATTTCTCAGTTAAACTCTGAGTGAAAACGAGTTTATGATTCATTGAGAAAATGAAAATAATCATTTGCAGTACTGTTGAGTCATTACGATCAATTTGTCTGTAATTTATTAAGACAATTAATAACTTATATTCATTTAAATCTATGAGTCACGTTTGAATTGACTGAACAGTCGATTTTCTCAAACATAAAAACTTGCTGTTTCTCTTTGTCATTTATTACAGTGAATTAAATTTGTTTGTTTATTTAAATTTAATGAAATGATTAATATTAATGAATCTGAATCTGATTCACAGTAAAAACCTCTTTGGACTCGAAGGTCACAGAGCGTCCAGATCAGCTGATGCGTGTTTGGCTGCAGACGACTGAAACACGACGTGACGTCTCATCCACCATCGACACTTTTCACTTTTAATACAAGTGAAAATAAACGATGCATTTGTTTGAAGGACTGTTTCTCCTTCACATCTGTACGATTCAGGACATTTTGTAAGAACTGGTTCATTTGAAGCAACTGAAGCTTTTTCTTTTATATTGCTGCTCGTTATTTTTTTGTCTCGTTCGACTCGTTCGACTCTGAATCCACAGACGCTTCAGTGGTTTTTTTTTTCGTGCAGATGATGCTTCTCCAACATTGAGGATCTTTTCTGTATCTTTGATACTTTAGAGTCATGTGACCTGGATATGATCAAAACAAATAAAATCACTTCTTTTCTCTTCTCTTTTCTTAAAGGCATCTTCCTCTGTACTTTGTTCGTGTTTGTGCATTAGCAGCAGCAGCTGCTCCTCACCTGGTGACACTTTGATCAAATCAAATATAAACTAAATCTATGATTCAACATTTAAACGGAACCTCTCTGGACCAGCAGGAAGACTAGCGAGATACACAACAGACCGAGCGGGACGCGGCAGCGGCGGAAACAGCGTCCCGGTTCGACGTCAAACCGGGAGGGCGTGGCCTCCGTGCCGCCGCTCCGCCCACAGTCAGAGAGAGTTGTTGCAGTTTGACAGAGGCGTCCCGTTTCTGATCGACCGGTGTCGAGAAAATGACGCAACAGAGACGAAAACCTGGATCTGAGACGGTTTGGACTTGAGGCAGTGTTCATCTGTCAGCTGACAGGCTCGTCACCGGAAACACACGAGTAAAAAAAAAAGAGCTTCACGCCAAAAATATAAAAACAGGCAGGGCGGGAAAAAAGCACAGTAGACGTTAATGATCCCGGTAGAAAAACAAAGAGTTTTTGGCATATTTTCTACACTGGTTAAAGGGGGAGGGGCTTAATGGTGCATGACGTCGACTGAACGACGTTTGTGTTGGAGGGAACGAACTGAAGCTCAGTCTGTTTGTTTCCTGGTGATGACGCAGCAGCAGAAACAACAACAACAACAACAACAACATCTGGACACGATAAAGTTTCTTTTAAAGACGCAGAAACTAAAATATTTGAAATGTATTTACAGTGGAAGGAAACTTCAGGTTTGTGGTTTGATTTTAGGCAGAAACTGAGTGAAGAATAAAGATCACAGAATCAGAGACTCAGAGCTGCAGGAATGACGTGTGTGTAGAACAACCAGGAAGTGAGCGTCACCCTGGTTCCCTCCACTAAAGTCACTGACATTTTCCCATTGTCTTCTAGACAGTAGAAAATAAAGTTTCTGGTTTAGTTCCGCAGGATCATCTTCAAAAGGCTGTAAAGGTGGACTGGTGAGTTAACCAGGCTGTAAAGGTGGACTGGTGAGTAGATCGGTTTTCATGTTCAATATGACGACGTTTAACGTCCCCGACGATGAAAACGTCCTGAGCTTGTGTTAAACACAGACCTGATTTCATTCTGATTTCTGCTGTGGTAAAAGAATTTCCCAGTTGTGGGATTAATAAAGTTAATCTAATCTAATCTAATCTAATCTAATCTAATTCTAACCAACAACCCAGAGACTTCAGGATCAGGGAACAGGAAGTGCTAACATGCTAACATGCTAACTCAGATCCAGGTTTTTGGACTCATTCCTGCAGAACTCTACAGAGGAAATAAATGAAAAGCTCTGATATTTAATATTTAACGTTCGGCTTCTGCAACAAAAATCAAACCGTGATTTTTTTAAAAGTTTTTTTTTACTTGAAGATGTTTTTAAATATTTTTCATTTCTTCTTCTTCTTCTGTTATTTTCTTGTTTTTGCTGCTGTCAATCAAACAGAGACACAAACAGACTCAGCTCAGTTCCTCCATTATGAAAAACCTGCGATGATGATGATGACGATGACGATGATGATATCAATAATAATAATAATACAACATATGTACAGTGATCCCCTTGAATACTCCAAACTTACATTTATCAACAGGCATCATGAAAATACTAAACTCTCCACTAGAAATGCTAATTTCTGTAGTTTCATCTTAAATACTTTTTTCTTTGACTTTAACTCTATTAATACTGAAAAAAAGTTATTCTCTGTTTTTGTTTGAAGGCTCGTTCACGTACACCATGAAAACATTTCCTGAATTATTATGGCAAAAACATTGTTCGTAGGAGAATGAGAACAAACATCTACTCAGATATATGACTGTACAGTCCACTAGCTCTACTGTTCTCTCTCTATCTGCAGAACAAGAACCGGACCTGTTAGAAAAGGGCGGGGTCTCCAGGAGCCTCGTGTTCCCGCGGCGGCTCGTCCTCTAACTGTCGTAATAAATACATTAAGGCCAAGAACATGAAGAAATAGAAAAGAACTTGAAAAAAGAAATCTCGTAAGCACTGGAGGTGTTGGCTTTAAAAAACACGTGACTCAGTTCGTCTTCAGCTCGCACACAAACATGTTGAAATATTCCCACGAAAGAAACTTCGCCGCCCTCGACGCTGAAAAAAGTCGGAGCACCGTGTGAGGTGGTGGTGGGGGGAGGGGCGGGGCTAGTTGTTGATGTTCTCCTGGCTGTGGGCGTGGCTCTTCTGCAGGGGTGTGGCCGAAGGGCCCGGGGCGGCGGTGGCCGTGGCCGTGGCTGCGGCGGCTGCGGCGGTGCTGGTGGGTTTGATCCAGGACTGGGAGAGCAGGGAGGCGGCGATGGTGGCGGTGGTCGTCATGGTGACCTGGATGAGCTGGTCGCGTTGGATCAACCTGATGAGGTCTTTGAGGCGGTCGAGCGACGCCTGAGTGTCTCTCTGCTGCCCGAGGAGACGCTCCCTCAGGTCCATGCAGTGCTGCGGAGACAGGAAGTGGCAGAGTTAACTTCCTGTCAGCTGACGTACGACTGAAGCGCAAACTCTATCAAAGATCCTCTATAAAAGAAGATGACTCACTACGAGCAGCAGCAATGTTAAGAAACAGAAAACACTTCCTGTCTCCTGAGTGGGCGTGGTCACGTCAAAACAAAACAACAGAACACGAGATGCAGTGTGTATGTGTGTGTGTGTGTGTATGTGTGTGTGTGTGTATGTGTGTGTGTGTGTGTATGTGTGTGTATGTGTGTACGTGTGTGTACGTGTATGTGTGTGTGTGTGTATGTGTGTGTGTGTGTGTGTGTGTGTGTGTGTGTGTATGTGTGTGTGTGTGTGTGTGTGTATGTGTGTGTGTACGTGCGTGTGTGTGTGTGTGTGTGTCTCTACCTTGAGCGTCTTGTTGAGCTGCTCGTCTTGTTCCTCCAGGTGAGCGCACTCTTTCTTCAGCTCGCTGTTTCTCCTCACCAGCCGTCGCTTCTCCTCCTGCCTCACTGCTCTCACACACACACACACACACACACACACACACACACACACACACTTGATCAGCACATAAACAACACAACGACACACTGAGTCTTGTAGAGAGAGGAACTCGTTCTCACCTGTCTTGTGTGTGACGTAGGACTGAACAAAGTTCTGAGGCCACGACATGTTCTCCTTGTTCAGAACCTGGAGAACAGAGACGGCAGAGAGGTTACTATAGGTCACAGGTCAGAGGTCACGGTCAGGACTGTTTCAGGACTGGAGCAGTAACTGAACCACTCAGTGGTACAGGAGCTGGGTTTTCTCTGGACAGAGCCAGGCTAGCTGTTTCCACCTGTTTCCAGTCTTTATGCTAAGCTAAGCTAAGCTAAGCTAAGCTAACGTCCTTCCTGCTGCACAGTGGTGACAGGAAGTGTTTTCTCCAAAGGGAACGTCTCACCTTTTTCTGGCACTTGGGGCAGTACCAGGGGCCTCTCGGGGGGGTTTTGAGCGGCGGATGGAGGCAGTTGGGGTGGAAGGCTCGGGGGCAGTTGTGGCAGGGCTGCAGCTCGCCGTCCTCCTTACAGATGGCACAGTGGTCGTCATGCTCCAAGTCCTCCTGTCGTCACGGCAACAACCAGTGAGTTCACACAGTGTCTTGGTCATTTAAAGGTTTTTATTTCAAAATAAACAAAATGAACTTTCAGATCATTAAAGATAAAACATGAAAGTTTCATTTGAATCAGGGACATAAACGAGTTAGAGGACGCAGCAGTGAAATGACTCTTCACACATTTTATTTTGAAAATCATCTGGCTTCATGTGTCTGAATTCTCTCGATCATGTGACAGAAAAACCTCATCGATCAGTTCCTTCCTGACTTGATTGATAATCATCAGTCCAGATGTTCAAGGGGAATTTATCATCTTGTTTTTGTCTCTGAATTTCAGAGAAAATTTGAAAAACTTGATTTTTTAAATCAAATTTTTATCAGAAAAAGACAAAATCTGATCAACTTCAACAAGATCAATATTCATATTAATATTGATAACAATATAAGATGATATTCTAAATGTGTGACTCCTCAGATGATTTTCAAAGTAAAATATAAGTATGAAGCTTTTGTCTTTGCTCCCATCTTCTTCTACAGGAAGTGTACAGCAGAGGTGATGTCATATGATGTCATATCATGTGATGTCATATCATGTGATGTCATGTGACCTACCTTCCAGCAGAAATCCTCAGAGTCTAGCATGTGAATGGAAGCAGAGCAGAGGTTAGTGGCCACACACAGAGAGACAGGTGACAGGTGAAGCCGTGCAGCAGGAAAACACCAGAGAAGAAGTAGAGGAGGAGGAGGAGGAGGAGGAGGAGAAGGAGGAGGAAGAGGAGGAGGAAGAGGAGGAGGAGGAGGAGGAGGAGGAGGAGGAGGAGGAGGAGGAGGAGGAGGAGGAGGAGGAGGAGGAGGAGAAGGATGAGGAAGGGGAGGAGGAGGAGGAGGAGGAGGAAGAGGAGGAGGAGAAGGAAGAGGAGGAAGAGGAGGAGGAAGAGGAGGAGGAGGAAGAGGAGGAAGAGGGGGAGGAGGAGGAGGAGGAGGAGGAAGAGGAGAAGGAGGAGGAGGAGGAGGAGGAGGACAGTTGCAGCTGGATGGAAAAGTTTCAAACATTTCCGCCTCACAAATCTTAACGAATAATTTTTAGAAATACTTATAATGGTCCATTGTCTTTCAAAATAAAAGTCTGAGTGTTTCTTGTGTCCGACTTTAAAGAAAACCAACTGATGAGTTCATATTAAACTGTGAGTGACTTTAAATGACTTTAATCTCAGCTGATGAGTTTTACCTCGTGCCGACAGGAAGAGCGAGCTGTTCAGGTAATGAGACGCCAGACGTTTACGCTGCAGAGACACAAACAGGAAGTGAGACGTGACAACAGATATTTAAAACACTTTAGAAACGACGCAGTAACATGAAGAGGTGGTGACTTAGTTTCTGACCTCGGGCTCGAACAGGCCGCTGTACGCCGGGTTGGCCGTGCTCCGCCTCTTCCTCTCCTGTCGCTTCGTCTGGATTTCTGCTCACGAGGAAAAAACATTCATTAAAACATCTGCAGGTGAACAGCAGCTTCAGGTGTTTCCACATCTGTTCATGTGCAGCCGATTAAAGGCTCGTTAGGCTGGAGTTCATTAATGTAAGGTAACCACGGTCCATGTGACTGTCATTATAACTTCCTCATTATAAACCTTTGTCCAGGTGAAGTTACAGACGTGCAGATTCAGATCAGACTGAAAACTGTTTCTAACGCTGTAAAAACTTCATGTTTATTATATTATATTATTATTATACGTTATCTCATCATTATCAAACCTGATTTAAACAAACTTAATTAAACAACTGAAATCTGTTTGTTGTTTACTAAATATAAATGTAAAGATTTTTCAAACTTTAAGGAACAAATATCTATCTATAGATCTTTAAGTCTCACATTCATTTAATATTTCTGCCTGACAACATGGACGACGTCACTTTCTCTCATCTCCCTCTAGTTTTAATGAAACACTCAGCTGATGATGTTTGTAACAGGAGCATGAATAAAATCTGAGTGTCATCCCTCCCCCTCCCCCTCCTCCTCCCCCTCCTCCTCCTCCTCCTCCTCCTCCTCCTCCCCCTCCCCCTCCTCCTCCCCCTCCCCCTCCTCCCCCTCCTCCTCCCCCTCCTCCTCCTCCCCCTCCTCCTCCACCTCCTCCCCCCTCCTCCTCCCCCTCCTCCACCTCCTCCCCCTCCTCCTCTCCTCCTCCCCCCTCCTCCTCCTCCTCCTCCCCCTCCTCCTCCTCCTCCTCCTCCTCCTCCCCCTCCTCCTGTGTGAACTCACCTTCCAGGTGTTCTGTGGTGACGAGGCCGAGAGCGACCATGAAGGCGATTTTCTGAAAGAGAGAGAGGAGACGTTAACGATGAGGTGGAGGATCCTGGAGGATCCTGGAGGATCCTTGAGGGTCCTGGAGGATCCTGGAGGATCCTGGAGGGTCCTGGAGGATCCTTGAGGGTCCTGGAGGATCCTGGAGGATCCTGGAGGACTCTCAGCCTGATTCAGAGTCAAGAGTTCTTCAGTGAAGAGCAAATCTTCATCAGGAGCTTCTCTCCAAACGAGCTGCTGCTCCTCTCTGATTTGCATCAGGTAAATCTGACAGCAGCAGTGAATCATGGGATTTTTCTCTGCCCTGTTTTTACTAAAAAACGTTGATTTAATCCCTGAAATTAAACTTGAATCAACAATAAAGAGTCGTTGTGAGCTGGTTGTAATTACGTAACAAACACATGTTCACATTCCTCATTATCAGCAGAAAAAACACTTTATTTAAATGTTTTAAATAAAGTTTAAAGCCTCATGTGTCGTTACTGTTTGATTAATGAATCAGAGACTGTTTGTTGCTGTAAACAAACAAACAAACAAACAAACAAACAAACAAACCAGAATAAAAGTTTGCTCATGTTTCTTCTGTGCGTTTGATTTTCTCACCTCCGGGTCCTCGTCTTTCTTCTGGGACGGGGATTTCGGGGTGGGCGGGGCCTCCTGTGACGGCAGGTCAGCCTGGGCCCCTGGGGACCCCTCGGTGCTGCTGGGGGCCTGAGGCTGGATTATTATCACCTGGAAACAATCAATAATAATCTGATCAATAATTATGGTTTGAAGCTTTTTCATCATCTGAAGAAAATGAATCAGTTTGTTTTTATAAACTTTATCAAAACGTGTTGAGCTGAAACTAACTGTTGTTCTCATTATTGATTGATCTACCGATTATTGATTGTTCGGTTTTTTAAACAAGATAAAACAATAAAAAATCTACAAATGAGTCAATAAACAATATTCACATCAGAGGATCAGATCGTTAATGATTAATTATCAGATCTGTTAATTATCTGTCTCATCACGCTGAGCTGCTGTCACATGACGATGAAGTCTGTCCTTCAAAATAAAAGTCACTCCCTGACTTAAATCTAGTTAAATGAGTTCAGTGACATTTATTGTTTCTATTGTTTCTATTAAAGTCCATTCTGGATCAGATCAGTTAAACCTGATCAGTTAAACCTGATCAGTTGACCCGGATTGATTGAGCCGGATCGATTAAACCTGATCAGTTAAACCTGATCAGTTGACCCGGATCGGTTAAACCTGATCGATTAAACCCGATCAGTTAAACCTGATCGGTTGACCCGGATCGGTTAACCCTGATCAGTTAAACCTGATCAGTCTCTGAGGTCTGGTTGAACCAGGTTCTGTGGTGGTTCAGACTCAGTGTTGGTGGAGACACCAGCCTTGTTGTCAGCGCTGAAGAGCAGTGGCTGCACCTTGACGGCCTCGCTGACGGCGGACACCCCGTTGCCGGTGGCGGGCGAGGCGGCGATGATGGCGTACGCCACACCGGGTCCCGCAGAGGCGTGCTGGGCCGGGCCGCTGGAGTCGGAGCCCCCCGACAGGCCGTGGGGAGGGGCCGGGGGCGGCGAGGGGTCGCTCTGGCCGTTGGGCTGGTGGTCGGGACTGAAGGTGCTGTTGGCGGTGGGCAGGGTGGGGCCCTGGCTCTTGGGACTGACCACGGCGGTGGCCCTCTGCAGACTGAGGGGCTGCAGCTCCTGGCAGGGACTGTGGGGAAGGCTGTCCGGGATCTGGGTCTTTGGCCTGACCTGCAGGACGACCAGAGGAGGGAGACTGATTAACAGCTGCAGCCACAACTCAAGTCTGTAGAAGAAGTCACATGAGCAAAAGCATCATGGCCGACAAACAACCTGATGAACAATCAGATCTGAGACTGAACTCTGCAGGACGTTTCATGTGAAACAAACAGAGTCTGAGCTGCAGATGTTCATCCAGCTGCTGAGGCTTCCTGTCGACCAATCACAGGACAGAGACTCTGAGTTCAGCTGTTTGACTGAGAGGAGTCTGTGCTGCCTCCTGGTGGACGTCTGCCGTCACCGCAGCCACTGCCACCACAAACATGACATCAGTCTGCAGTTATTTATCTTCTAATCAGGTTTAAAGTTCGTTAACACAGACGAACCTCATCAAGTGTCCAACATGAAGATATTAGAAAATCAGGCTGAAGGAAACAAACCATCAATAAAATCACAGAGTCAAAGACAACTTAAAGACATAAAGATCATTGATTAACAGGTAACTAATAATAACAAATGAATATTTCCTCATCACATGAAGAAGTCCAGCAGCATCTTGTGATCTTCACTTTAAATGCATCAGATTCAACGACATGAATATTTCAAGATCTGACAATTTATTTATTTATTTTAACCACAAATTAAAGAAGAAAAGTTTCATTTTGGAAAAGAAAACACCTGAAACTTTAGAATCTCCAACATTTATAACTACAGGTGACGTTATCAACAGGCGGCCTGTCTGTGTGTGTGTGTGTGTGTGTGTGTGTGTGTGAGTGTGTATGTGTGTGTGTGTGAGTGTGTATGTGTGTGTGTGTGTGTGTGTGTGTGTGTGTAGGTGTGTGTGTGTGTGTGTCTGTCTGTGTGTGTGTGTGTGAGTGTCTGTCTGTCTGTCTGTCTGTATGTGTGTGTGTGTGTGTGTGTGTGTGTGTGTGAGTGTCTGTCTGTCTGTCTGTCTGTGTGTGTCTGTGTGTGTGTGTGTGTGTGTGTGTGTGTGTGTGTGTGTGTGTGTGTGTGTGTGTTACCTGAGGTAGCACAGTGGCTGCTTGTCCTGCCAGCCGGTGCAGGGAGCTGACTTGAGGCACCTTGATGGGCACAGCAGTGAGAGTTCCCAGCATCTGAAAGACACCCGAACGCAGCAGTTAGACCAGGAAACACAGACACCTGGAAAATGACTCTGTTGTTGTTGTAGTGACTGACATCGACCTGTGGGGGCGCCACCTACACTCCTCTGCTGTTCATCATGGAGGTGGAGAAATCAAAGTTAAGCTTCATATTAATTCAACAATCTGTCTTTTTAAAAATGGAGAGATTTATTTATAAAAACAGAAGTGAAATAATCTGAAACATCTGAATAAAATGAAAAGAATCTGAGGTTAAACGACTCGTTCAGTGATTATTTTGTGGTGCCAGCGGGTTTCCCTCCTCCTGATGAAGAGGCAGCGATTCACGTCCAAGGATAACAGTTTCATTCGGCTGCAGTGTAATGAGAGTCTCCACCTTTCATCTGTCTTCCTGCCTTAAATCACCGTCAGCTGCTCCGCACAGATGGAGGCAGGCGACATTAACGCAGCTTTAATTCACCTCTGAGGACGGAGTTTGTCTGGTTTAACCTCAGACCACTCTTCATTAAAGTCAGAGCTTCATTAAACGAAGAAGAGGAGGAGGAGGAGGAGGAAATCCTCTTCAGGAAAATGTCACAGTGTTTCTCGTTAGTCTCTGAACTTTCTCCGTCTTTTTGTTCAAAATAATTTCGTCTTGTTTCCTGCTGCTCAGAGAAACTTCTCCATAAATAAAACAAGACAAGAAGCTGCAGAGTCTGATCAGCTGACTGATAATCAATACTGCAACATTCAGACACAGTTTACAGAGAAATTAAAAACCAGAAGTTTGAAACTGCAAATATACGGAAGTCCAACACTGACAATATCAGAATTAAATCTTTAATTAAACTTAATGTCATTTTCTTTTTCTTGTGCGTGTGATGTTAATAACACGCACAATAATGTAATGTAAAATTAAAGCATAAAAAATGGCATTTAAATAAAAAAAATGTTCTAATTATTAAATCTAAAAAAAACAATGAATTGATTAAATGAATCATGAATAAAAACAATG